>NC_056707.1:16722180-16859680 GCF_018831695.1 Puntigrus tetrazona | reverse complement strand
AAGGCTCCTTTGTAGACGGTCTGTTTTGCTTCATTCGCTTTGCAGCAGCAGCTAGCATCACGCGTTGCAATACATCGAGGATAAAGAGGATGTGTCCTTACACATTCTAGCGCATTTCGAAAACATACCAATCTTATATCTGTAAAAACAGCTCATTTTAGTGGCCGAAACGCTAAACGTCAGGTCAACTTTACTGTGGCGTAAAACCGAATCGGATGCTGTTTAGATACCGCATGTACACAATGACGCAACGACTTAAAAATGAAACTAGTGTATAATCTAGAAAGGACGTAGCATCATTCAATCACCTTCTGCACAGATGCTCCGGTCCCGACGTGCCGCTGCTGCCGACCGCTTTCTTATTATCCGTCATGACGCCAGCATCATAACCAAAAGTCAGTCAGAAAAATAACGAAACAACCGAGTCACTGAAGCAGACAGAAGCCGACTGGATTTGAGGACATCCAGTAGTGACTGCAGGTCGAGCTACGCTTGCCACTATCAAACACTCGTTTCCGCCCCAGCTGCACGAACAGCATGGGGGGGGAAAAAAACGAAAAAAGATGACGATGATGATGATGATAATATCATGTGATCACATATTGGACTTTAATATGTAACAGTAAAACATTATTTATTAAATTATTGGGGGGGAGGGGGGGTGCTCTCTTCCGTTTAAAATGGTTACATTGCTTTTACTGAACAGGACGCTCACGTGGTTTACCCCTAGCCTCGAATTACAAAGAGTAAGTAAAGATTCGAACGATTTGCAAGCACGTACACGACAACGCACAGACGAACTTATTTTACTTTACGTAAAGGCCAAGCTTTGCATTTGTGTCGTTCTGTAATTTTCATTTCCAAATGCCGATAGTGATAACAATGAAAATAAAAGACCGAGACATGTACGCTCAACGAGGCGTACCGTACTAAAGTAATAGGAAATGTACATGCATAAGCTGTACGTGAAACGAGACGTTTTGGATACACCACCTATGATGTTTATTCATATAGACTGCCATGAAATTCCTTAAATAGATGTGAAAATGATAAAGGAAAGTTATGGTGTAGAGTTTTAAGTTAACTGAGCATAAAGGAAGATCGTTTGTGGAAGAAAGATGAAATGAAACCGAAATGAAATAGAAGTGAGACTTCTGTGACTGCACATAATCCACCCCCGCCCCCCACTCACCCAAAAATAGACCTCTAAAATATTGCTTGATTATTCATGTGATTTTGGTGAATATTAAAACCAGTTAGTCAGTCTGTCCATCAAACATCATATTATAACCATAGTAAATTTTACCCAAAACATACAATGCAAAAAGCAGTCCCCTTTTCTTTATTTCTTTTTACTTTATAGATATTATGTGGGATTTTAATGACATTTTGACACTCGAACTTAGAAATGTCGGCAATTTCCTTTTCAAAAACACAAATACTAATAACTAACAAAATATCTTCCTTCAGCAACACTGTCACCTACAGCACTTGTGTAAATAAGCCTTTTTAATTTTACAATGTTATATCCTAATATACAAGTATTAAAAGTTAAGCTTTTTGTTACATATTCATGTTAACCTTGCAAAACAGCAAGTATTTGTTACTAATTTAACTTTAAGAGCACTACATACAGTTTATTCTAAATCGGTTTTCTCATTGAACCTTTGTGGTCAAAAAAATCCTGAAGTGCAAGACACTCCATATCCAAAACCATAGGCCAAGATTAACTCTCATTAAATAAACATGAAACCCTTTTTTTTTTTAAAGTGTTTATTTAAAAGTCACTGTCCCTTCAAAATCTCCTTGAATATCTGAAAATATAATTCCATAGTTGTGCGTTACTAATAAGCAAAGCCTTTTCTAATTGAGAAGGAAATGTTAAAAAGCTGCTTTGAACACATATATAGCTTGCTTTTCAGTTGGACACTTAAATAAACGGATACACTCAGGCTTACAATTTCCAGTAATTATCGATACATGACAATACATTTAAAATAAACTTTGGCTTAGACAACTTGTAAAAAAAGAAGAAAAAAAAAATTTCAAAAAGGAGTCAATTCACACTGCTTTACCTACCTACCTACTGAAAATCCCTTTTCACACAAACATTCAGCCCAGACAGTGCGTTATCTCCAAGTGGGAGTCGCTACGCAAAAATAGTTTCTCCCTACATTGATATCTGCATTTCCATGAACGCTAAATATTCGAGGGATGGCTAGTTATATATAAAATAAATAACTGACAGAATGCAAACTTAGAACTAATAAACTGGAGATCACAAATTCATTATCTCGGTTGATTTGGGAAAGTGCTCGTTACTGCTTTAAACATAGCTGCAGTTTTGCTTTTGAACTGAACCACTGTTCTGAAGACGTTTGAGCTTTGAATGAACACTGCATACTTGTATCGCTGTAAGCTCTCAGGGAATACAGCTCATCTTTTGTCAAATCAATGGGAGCAGCTACCGTTTAAGGAGTGGGTGGCCTGCAGCTGGAGTGTATATCGTCAGATGATTATGAACTGAGAAATAAGGCATGTGACTGATACGAGAATATCCTTTTTAGTGGGCTGAAGATTAATAATCTAGACGTTCTGAACTTTCATGGCATCCTTGGGCCAGCTGTATGAATCTAGAGTGAAGGAGTCGTAGTCGGAGTTATAAACTTGGGATAAAACAAAGGCCTCTTTATCCTTGGGTTCAGGGTACCAGGAGGCAATTCCTTGTTTGTAGGCATGGTCCACAATCTGAAAAAAAAAAGAAAGGTTTGGGAAGAAAGAATTAAAAGCTTAAGTCATAATGAATCTATTTGTGATAACTGTTATAATACCAATATCTTTCAATGGTATTACAGGGAATATAATTTATAGTATGCCATGAAGTTTACAAATTTAATGACATCAAATTTTTGGTAGCTTTTCTTAAAGCTGATTCTTTTTTGAGAAATTTTAAATGCAATGCATGCTGGTGTTTTATTGTATTTTTTTTATACACAATGTTTGATTCTGTGTTAATTTTAGCTAACATAGTGCTAACATCTGAAAAAAACTATTTGATTACAAATGCAGTAATACTGTGCAATATTATTATAACTTAACTGTTTTCTAATTTAAAAGTCAATTTCTTTCTGTGATCTCAATGCTACATTTTTCACTAGTTTTCATTGTAAAAAAAACAACATATATGTTTATGTTTAACATACATTAAATATCTTTACTGTCACTTTTGATCGATTTAATGCATCCTTGCTGAATAAAATGATTAATGATTAAAATCTTTCTGACCCCAAATTTGTCAAAAGCATAGTGTACTTTGTTAAATTAATAGAACTCAGTAAGACCATGTTATTCTGTGAGCTTACAAATTTTGATGTTTTCACTAATGATTTTTAGTACACTAGCACTAGTGAAATCAGTCAAAAGTAACTGTACAGCCCTATCAAATCTGACCTGACAGCTTTTATAACCTACTTTTCTATATTAATAAATCTCTTAATTTAGCATGATTTCATTCCATGTTTCTTATGGGTGTCATAGTGTAGAGATGGCTAATAAGACCTGTTATTGTAGTGATCATCCTCTACATATAAGAATGGTTACTGACCTTAACAGCAATTTTGAAGGACACTTCTCTGATGGTATTCAGAGGGGTACAGTCTGCCCTCAGCCAGATGCTCCTCAGTAACCATGTCAGAAATCGCCTAGAGTAAAATTAAAGCCTTAAAATGAGCTTTTGCATTGTAAATAAATTTGCAATCAAGAGGTTCTGCATGGAACACGCATGCACTTTTATTATCTTTGGCTCTTGACTCTTCATGCTTGTTTACCTCTGCTGTAGTAAGGAAAATGTCATCTGAGATGTGACGAACACCACAGGCGATCACTCCCAATGCTACTCCAGGGAACACATAAGCATTGTTTCCCTGGCCAGGTAGAAGCTGCGCCCATCTGCCAAAGTGACCTTTTTAAAGGGGCTTCCGCTGGCAAATATGCCCTTTCCTGTGATACATACATGCCCTTTAAACTGATGTGAACAATTTGTTTTATACGATTGTTTCAGTAAAGACCCCTTTCACCAGTTCATCCAACAGGTTTCAGTGAGCATTACCTCAGTAAGCGTGTAACACTGCTCTGCTGTGCACTCAGCTTTGCTCGTGGGATTACTGAGAGCAAAAATAATTGGACGTTCGTTGTAAGCGCCATGTTCTTGATGATCTTCTCAGTAAAAGCACCACCTATGGCAGCCACACCTGTCGATGGTTTCAAGTGTTTAGAATCTCAACACATTTTTATATAATAACATTTTGCTGCATTTTACATGATGAACAGAAATATGCTGACTTTTGTTCAAATCTAAATGTTTTCTGTAATTATGCCAACTAGTGGCTTCAATATGTCGTTGCAATTCATATATTATGAATAAAAATATTAGGCTAAAAAAATATATTATTCCAGTTATAAAAACAACTGAAACTGGGGTGGAATATCATTGTCATAATATATTATCATTGTCAAAAAACATAAATAAATTGTAAATAAAATGTGTGCGTGTATGCATGTATATAAATATATAAAGAATGTTGTTATTGTTAACTATTAAAAATTATTTTAAGTAATTAAAAGCTGAAATAAATATAAAAAAATAGAAATATTATAATAGGAAAATCTTTAAAATACCTTGATAACTAACTGAAATATGCGGACGCTGAAGTATGCAAAGCAATTAAAATATTTTGGTATTTTTAAATTACTATTCCAGTACTTTATATGATTTAGCTTTTTAATTGTAAGTGTAATTTAGGTTGTGGTAATAGTTTAATTTTGTCACTTTATTATAAAATTTATACTTCACTATCTATAAATAAAAACACTAACATAAATGACTAACGCACATATTGAAATTACTCAAATTAAAATAAAACCTAATAAAATAAAACCTAACCAAATAAAATAAAAGCTAATTCAAACTATTAATAAGAACTGTAGTAGTACCTATTTAAATAATAATAAAATTTTATATATAGAGATATAGAATGGGATCAATTCCTCCTTACCAATGATAGCTGTGGGCTTGATGGTTTCCACCACTTCATCTAGCGTCTTTATGTGTGGATGCTCATGGGCAAATTCTTCCTTCTCATGGTTCAGATGACTTCTGCCCTAATGACCAAATGACACAAAATAACAGTTTTGGTATAACATTTAATTTTGGTGGTGTTCAAATGCAGAATATTGCTTTAATTAATGTACTGACATTTTGCATTAAACCTACATACATTTGTATATTCAGATGTTGAGTAGGAGGACAAGTATAGCCTGTAGGAAAGAAATGCCAAAAAAGATAATCTACTGTGGGTTTGATTGTTACCTTGACAATCAGGCCTTTAGAATCCACCATCCAAATCCTCTTGACAGCCTCAGCGTGAGGTACACCTTCCTTGGCCATGGCCATTATGAGTAAGTGAGCAATGCCCAAGGCTGCCTGGTCATGTGACGAAAAAAAAAAAATGCACATCTGAATCCTGGAAAAACTGGAGTAAGCTTAAAAGTGTTTCATAACGGATCTTTTATTTGATATTTATGCTTTAGGCATGTTTCAGTTAAATTAACATTACCTCCCCTGCTCCCTGAAATACAAACTTGTGGTCAGAGAGTTTATTCTTTGTAATCTTAAGAGCAGCAAGGACCCCGGCAACAGCAACAGAAGCTGTGCCTGAAAAGGTGGGGAAAGAGATGAACAACGATTTTATGGCTCTAATTTCTGAATTTTCCATTATGAAGAAGGAAAATTACAGTTTGATATTACAGTGCGCGCACTTACCCTGGATATCATCATTAAAGGTGCAATAACGATTGCGGTATTTATTGAGAATACGAAAGGCATTGCTGTTTGCAAAATCCTCAAACTGAATTAGACAATTCATCCCATACCTGAAACAAAAGATAAAAATAAAAACAAACGGCATGTTTGTACAGGCTGCAAGCGTTTCATACACGATCTTCTCCTAAAGTTAACTGTTAACTTGAGAACCACAGAAGCAAATCATTAAGTCAGTTGAGCTGCTGAACCAGATCATTCAGAACGGATTTAACAGAGGTTGAAAAAAAGGAGCTGGCTTAAAAGTATGACAGAAGTTGCAAATAAAACATAGGGTTGAGTGAATCGCAACTAAATCATAAGGGTAAGTAAATCATCTTTCATTTCAGAATTTTAGTTTCAAACATACTTGTCGGTGACAGCTTGCATGAACTCATCAATGAGGTCATCGTATTCTTTGCCTCTAACTCTTTTGTGCTTTAAGCCGATGTACAAGGGGTCATCTAAGAGGGTCTACACAAAAACAAATAAAAACGGGTTAAAAAAAAGACAACAGGGTTACAAACAGGGACAGCTGTGTTTGTAAACTCAATTAAACCTATGAACAACAGAATAGCTTTACAATATTCAGTCTGGGGGCAGTACTTTTATTTAGCACAGATATATTACATTGATCAAAAGTGACAATAATAATATTTCACGATATTACAGCATTTGTTTGTTAAATAAATGCAGCCTTGGAGCGAATAAGAGCCTTCCTTTTAAAACATTTAAAAACTAAAAATAATAAACAATAACAGACTCAAAACATGGTTTAACTATGCAATTATTGTTTTACCTGATTATCAGTGCCCACATCCAGCAGTACAGGCAGGCACTGCTGAGGTGGCACTCCTCCACATGCTGTATACAGAGCTAGCTTGCCCACTGGGATCCCCATTCCATAGCCGCCCAGGTCTCCTAATCCCAGGATTCGTTCTCCATCCGTCACCACTATGGCCTATTAACACACATACAATTAAATAACCATCTACTAAAATGACACTTAATCACTATAAACAAACCTTAATGTCCTCCTCCGGCCACGAATTCAGCATGGTGGCAATATGCCCCTTGTCATGGATAGTGATAAATAACCCTCTAAAAGAGAAAAAAAACGTCAAAATCATATGGGCATTTACTGTATGTTCACCAATACAGCTAAGAAAAACAGGTTGGACTAGTCTAAGTGTTTATAAATTCAGAAAAGGTTCGGCTAAACAAGTCGCTCCAGAGCATGTATAAACCTCACCTTGGTCTTCTGAAAGCGAGGCCATATTGTTGGCAGGCCAGGCCCACTGTAGGAGTGTATACGATAGGCATGAATTCTTCAATGTCAGAGGTTAGCACACGATAGAAAAGCTTCTCATTTCTGTCCTGCAGCGTCATCAGCAATATGTATCTGCAGGGTCAGAATGTTTTTGTTTTAGTATAAATAGGAAATAAGAAAAATATTGTCATTCTGATTTTAATTGGCTTGGATCATACAGAGTATATTCATATATAATGTTTCAGATGAAGTTTGGTTACTTGTCGAGAGGGTTACTGCGTGTCTCGTAGCTCTTCATGACACGAAGCACTTGGACATCCTGAGAGAGGAAACATGGAGGCAGCAGGCCATGGATACCCAGCTGTAGCCTTTCCTCCAGGGTGAACGCCATGCCCTGTTAAAGCAGCACCAGAACTTTATTAACAACACGTGATAGCTGTGAATTAAAAAGAAAAATATGCACTACTCCTACAGTCTGGTTTATACAAATTACCACCCTGCAACTGGGCCTACACCAGGCAACATTCCAGCTTAGGGTAGATGCATCACATGTTGGATCTATTTATTTCTGACCAATAGGAAGTAAGCATGGACACCCTCCCCTGTTGGATTCTCCAGTCACTGGTTATGTCTAACAGTTTCCATCCATTATGGCTTTAAAGTTCTACACTTCTCAATCATGCCCATTCCTCATCTTGGCAAGGAAGCCTTTGCAAGCAGGATACAGATTGCGAAGCATTATATAAATGGACACATTTTCAACGACCTAGCAAAAAAGTTTAGCAAAACATGAGTCATATCCTGCAACTCTGCATTGATTTTTGAAAAGCCTAAGCACATTCAGAGCATCTCCTCTTAGCGCTCGGTAGGGGCCAAAGTCTTTGAAGACTTTGCTTTTTGATTCAAGATCTCACAATGCCACTTTCATACTTTCTTATCTGCGGGGACTTTGGCATTACTAAATGTTATAAAACCACATCAAAGCACGGGGTGCTGACAATCTAATAGCTGTTAGTCACGTAGATCACAAGTGCACTGAGTTCGAACCATAAAGATGCTTACTTTGTTCAAGTGGGGGTTCCTGGTGATATCATAGCCTCGTTTTTTGGTGAACACCGTGCCCTTGGAGTTCACGCCTGAGTGACAGACCCTCACTGCCCCAACGATAGCTGGAGGGAGCGACAGGGGGCTGGAGAAAACCCTGCACAGCGCCAGCACACTCTTACCAGAGAGAGAGTTCATGATTCCTGCAAAATAGGAAAATCCAGCTTCAGAGAAGATCATTTTTGATAGCTCATTATCCTGGTAACCATGGTTTGGCAAATGACCATTTTTTTTGCTGGTTTTGGTTACTGGTTCCTAGACCACCAGTAACAAACCAGATGGTCAAGCTTTTTTTTTTTTTGTTTTTTGGTTTTTTAACTTGTCCAGCACCAACTTATGCAGGGATTTCCAACAAGACGGTTTTACAGTATTAACAGTAAAACTGGCGCATATACTGTGGTTATCACGATAACAGTTCATTACAAAGAGCTCTCATGGGGCAACAAAGAAAAATTACTAATACAGCTTTTGCAAGTTCAGCAAGTTCTTCCTCTCCACTTGTAAACAAGGCCTTTAGAACATAAAAAGCAAAAGCAAATGCATTATGTATTGCATTGTGATGTGCATTCGCTAAGCATCTTCATTTTAACAACAGTAGGCTATGTTTCGGGCCAAATTCACATTACGGAAAGGTTTGGCGTTGTCATTGTTCTATAATGAGACATTTGTTTAGAAGCGAAGCCGCGTAATTACCTGAGAACAGCCAGTCCACCGGCAGCTTCTGCTTCACTAGGTTAATCCAAACGCTGACCTGCTGCTGCTGCCTGTCTCCTCTGACACGCGTTATCTGTAGATGATGTTGTAATCGACTGATAGAAACGATCCAGGTTTGTGTGACATTGACACTTTCGCTTCCCAACGCTCTCGTCTTGGGCCCGCCTCTTTTGGGCAGAAGTGGCCAATAGAATGAGGCGATGCGAATGACGTCGTTTTCAAACAAACGGACGATTTGTAGGCCTGTCTGGCGCTTCCCAGTCTTTCTGTTTATTCAAACCTTTACGTTTAAAATATGTGTGATGATTAACAGATAATTACTTTCGTACGTCGAACGAAATTTCCACGCTCGAATGTGCTTTAGAAAGTCAGCTGTTTGATCAATCTTGTACGAAAAATAAATTATATAATTATGCAATCGACAGATAAAAAGTACACGTTTCTGCATTAAATAATGAAACATGTTGGAAAATATAAGTATGTCTAGTCTAAAAGAATGTAAAATGTTACTTTATTGCAGGCAGAGTTTACATAAATTCTCACCACATGAGAAATACAACAAAATCTTTTTTATTCTTTTGAAAACTAATGATACTAATGAGTTCTTCTTTTGCAATGCAATATATATATATAATTAGTCCATAGTCAAATCTAAATAATCCCAAGGATTGTCTATGGATAACAACAGCATGACAAGACAAAGAAAACAACTAAATCAACTACAACTACTCCAAACAAATATTAACTAAAAGTAAACAGAGAACCTAGATGAACCAAAGAGGCTATTTTATGTACAACCTTCAGCTGAAGTGCCATTAATGGTAGCGTCATCTAGAAATTGTACTGATCAAATACCAAAAACCTTGCCGTGGTTAATAATTAAAGTACAGTGTCAGTAAAAAAAAGTTACACTGGCAGTAAAAAAATGCTTTCACATAATAAACATCAAAAAACAGTTTTAAGCAAAAATAAAAATATAAAAAAGATGTACAGTGCATTTACTGTCTTCCAGGGGTTTACTGAAGGCCATCTACAGTCACTGCTTAATTATTGTGCTAAAGCACACAATTACTCCCAGTGATTGTAGTCCAGAAGCCATTTACTTGTAGATGGCGAGTAATGAAGGATCAGGTTAAAATTGTAGGACAAGACAGGGACTCAGATCACAACACTCGTGCTACTGCGAGAGGTTTTATCCTATAAAAAACAACAAAGAAACAAAAAAAAAAAAAACAATTATGATGAGACAAACCATACCAATCATTCATTAATTTTTAAGAAGACACTTTTATCAAAAGTGACTTAAAATACTAAAAATGCTCTGTAGTTTTGTTATTATTCACCCTTATTTCATTCCAACCATGTATGACTTCTATGGATGATATTTTGAAGAATATGTTTTTGTGCATACAATAAAAGTCAAACAGGTTGATATTTCATCAACATACTTTCATGTAATCAAATTTGAAAGAAAATCATACAGGTTTGGAATTGGAAGTTAGATGAATGATGACAGGATTTTCATTTTTGGATTAAAGATTTTCTTTAAATGTGCCCTTTTCGGGACCACAATATATAATCACAGCCTCATAGTGATCTACATTCTTACAGAAAAGCGGTCACTCCTCCTGCTGTGGCCAGGCAAAATCTCAATGGTAGAATAAGCTGGTGGTTTCTCAGGCAATCTCCCTTGAGATCGCTTCCCCTTTCTATAACTGTCCTCCTCGTCTGAACTCCAGGAGCCTCTACGTGGAGAAGGTGAGTTATTCCTGTCTCTGCGGTTCGTTGCGCGCTCCAGCTCCTCCAGAAGCTCCCCTTTACTGCGAATACGTGGACGAGCCCTATCCGAACCCGAAACTCCCCTGCGTCCCGAAGAACCTCGACCTCCACGCCTGTCGTCCCAGTCCGACTCGTCGCTGTAGCTACGCTGCAACTGCATCCCTCTCCGTGAAGATGATGGCTCCCTCCAAGAATCATCTCGATGATGACCATTGCGGTTTGAGCTACCGCTGGAATGATTAGATAGCCGTTGTCTTCCACCATCATTGTTCCGCCGAGAGCTCTGTTTCGCTCGGCCCACGATGGGAGGCAGCTGGATGACCCTGCGCTCCACACCTTGGACACCCATCTCATCCAGGGCTGAGAGCATGCTGGGTGGCCTGGCCGATAAAGGCATAGCTTGGGGTATGGCTTGAGGTGGTGGAGTTGCATATTGTGGTTGTGGGGCCACAAATTGATGAGGAAGGCTTTGGAACGGGACTGCTGTGTAGTGAGGTTGAGGCTGGAGCATTGGGGCAGCCATATCCATCCCTCTTACTTGGGTCTCCAGAAAATCTAACACTTGGTTATTACCATGTACATTTCCATTTATGCTGCCATTGGCATGGTATCCTTGGGGAGGGATGAATGGCAGGACAGGTTGAGGGGGAGGAATGACCATCGGAGCCATGGGAAGGTTGTGTTTGGATGAAGGTTCAGAAAAAGACCCTGTGGAGGACAAATAATGAGTCATTGCTGATCTGAAGTATCAGATTACTAGAGGAAGTTATACTGACCTGAATATAGTAAAGGGTTTGCTTGAGAAGATGCCTTTGAGGCAATGGGGGCATAGATGGGCTGGCCATGGAGCCACGGTACCATGGCTTTTTGAGCATCACGCATCATCTTGTGGCGCATCACAGCTAAATAGAAAAATTAACAAGAAGGAAATATTTCACTACATTTTATTTACAAAAAAAGAAAGTTACCTAGCATTAGAAGGCAACAAATTATTATGAAATTTTTTTTTGTATTTTGTAGCACATTATGTAGTATTGCCATAGTTCACGGATTAGTTTTCACAGTTAAATAGCTTTACAAATTCAAATTAATTATAATTAATGCTAACTATTATAATAAATCATTCATATATATATATATATATATATATATATATATATATATATATATATATATATATATATATATATATATATATATATATATATATAAAAAACACACACACAAATTATTATTGACAAATTAATCAATTGTTATGCAGAATGTGATTTTGTAATCAGTAAACATTTATTTCCAGAAGTAGAACACTTTAAATATTGTTAAAATTATTTGCAACATTATCTGGTGTTATAGATTCACAGACAGAGTTACTAAAGTGATAAAGAGTCAATGCACGTGGATACCTTCTTCTGGGCAGCAGCAAGTGCGAGGACAGCAGGGACAACGGACATAGCAGCAGCAGTTCTGAGGACAGCACTGACAGCAGCAGATACAAATCAGTATGATGAGGAGCAGACCTCCGAGGGCGATGAGCAGCACGGTCAGCCAGTCTGAGAGAAAGACAGGGTTTGACTAGCATTAGCATCTTTAACGGTTTTTTTTTTGGTTTTAACACAAGTCTTGAAACTTACGATACACGATGAGCCTGATTTCTTTATCGGAGTCTCCCACAACATCACCCGCTGCATCGACGGAGCAGAAATACATGCCGTTGTCCCACCACATCACCTCATTCATAACCAGGTCAGCATCTGTGAAAAACATATGCACACACAAAAAATTTGTTAGTGAAACCCTGATCAAGCAAAATAAACTGTACGTACACATATGTATATACTGTGTACAGAGATCATTCACACACATACATACATATATATATATATATACACATATACATTATATATATAGAGAGAGAGAGAGAGAGAGTGTACTGCAATTACTTTAAATTTACTTTAATTACTCCTACATGTCCAGACTCACTGTTTTGTATGTATATCTTGCGATCTCGATATTCTGGCCCCAGAACAGCTTCATTGAGGCCTCTTTTCTGAATCACTATGCGGACAGTGCGCTGACTGTCTGGACAATCGTTGGCTGGGTCTTGCTTCAGACCCAGAGCCGCTTGATATGCTGAAGAAAGAAACAAAATGTACATGGCCACATCAATCTCCACATGTCATCTATTCAGACAAAAAAAAATCTATACCAGCACTACTCACCAGTTGAGTAATAGTCCAGCACTGGATCCAAACAGAAGGACTTGTATCGCCATGTGACCAGCACATCTTGTAAGCTCGCAGTAGTGGAATAGTCACATCGCAGAATGACAGAAGCAAACAACATTGTGTGTCTCTCTGTTTGAGGAACGGTAACCTGGATAGACAACAGCGCTGAGAATAGAAGGAAAGGGATCAGTTAACATCTGGGTTCCACACCTTAACCACGCCTTTATTTACTTCGTCTTTAAGGATTTTACTATTTTATAATTTTTATAACTTTTATAATAAATGAATACGTTTATTCCTGTTCCATTCTTACGCATACAAACAAAATCAAGTCTCAGTAAAACAAATATTCACATTTCTGGCTGGCATGAAGCTTGTAAATCACGTGATCGGGATTATCTGACTATGGTGTATGTTTCCACCTGCTGATTCACCTAGCCACTGAACTTTTAGAATGACCAGAAAGGCTTTTAATTCGTCAAAAGTGATATGACACAAAATGAAACACCCCTATAATATTCCAGTTTACACACTGACATTTATTTTCAATGCCGACTTACCTGTTGGAAACACGCAGAGCACGAGCGCAAGCAGCTCCAGCTTCAGTGTTTTTTTCATGTTTCTCGGTTACACGGAAGCTTTTTTTTTTACTTAAACGTTACTGTATTTTTCCCAAACACTAGAAACAAATCTTATATTTGCGACTCAAGCGAATACAGACGATGTATGCTGGCCATCATGTCGTCGTAAAACAGGCGACGCACATATATCCAGATATTTTCTTATTTACCTACTCTCTCTCGAGTCAGTGTAAACACACCTTTGCTCTTTGGAAGTCTGATTCCCCTCCCCCATTCCTCGATGACGCCACAGACTCCACCCACCAACAGGTGCACAACACCAGAATGAGGTCACGCTACTTGATTTTTTACGTTTTTCATTGATTATTGTTTAAAATTAAATTATTTCCACGTTTTTGTTGTTGTAGATATGTATCATCGCCCAAAGTGAATGGATCATTGCGTTGTTTACTTCCTTCGACAAAAAAAAAGAAATATATTTTGCACAGAGGGCTATTTAACCACCAGAGGGCTTTATTTGCTGGTGAAATATATTTGTAGTTTTTTTTAACATTTACCCACCAGGGGGCGTACCTCGCAGGCTTAATGTGTATAAGCATTCTCAACGGGGTTTTTCTTTATTTTATTTTATTTACTTTTCATAAATGAACGTCTGACATAAAAAAAAATGCTAAAACCCACCTAAAACTGATCAACAGACAAACCTGACTAGATGTGAAAACTATTAAACAAGACTGGTTAACGGAAAATGAAAACTGTGGCTTTTTCTCACAACCATGCTATTTTCCCCAAAACGGTGAGTAAATTAATATTCTATTTTTCTATATTAACTATTTTATTGTGTATTTTCAAACTATTGCAAACTTCCATCACACATAATATTGATGTGGCGAGTTGCTATGATTTCTTTTTGCTTGCTTTTAGTATACAGAATGTGAAAACATCCTGTTGGCGGGAAAGTATGTTTTATTAGTCGCAAATAATACATTTAAAATATAAACTTTGGCACAATACGAAAAAAGCGACAGATGCAGAGATCTAAACACAGAGTTTAACACCTGTGAGGTCTCGTATCAGATCGTTTCCTGGTATTGTAATCTCATCCTGGAAAGAATCATCGTTTCCTTTTCTGTATCCTGTCCAGTTTCCTGCGCGGCAAAAATTCTGTATTGCTAACAAATAAACAAAAAAAGTCTTACTGTAGCCTATTTGTTTTCTTATATCATAAAAACACTAAGGGTGTCGGGAAAGAAAAATAAAACAGACAGCAAGTGTTCATATCAAAGTCATTATTTTAAAACCGTGAAATGCAAATAAATGGCACATTATCAAAAGCACAGTTGTTCATGCTTCACTGGAGAGCCAACTGATTAACACTGATACAAATGTACAGTACAGTGCAAACAAAGGCAAAGGCAATATTGAAATATCAGAGACAGCGTCCCATTACAGTACTGAAGATGTACACAATATCAAGGAATGTTTAAAGCACTTGAATATCATTTAAAGTCCTTTCTAAGTCCTTATTTTTAGTGCAGCGGTAGAGGACTAATTAAGAACTTCTTTTTTTTTTTGACATTATCAATACAGAAAATAAAAACAAACAAACACACTGCGTTCTTGCCCTTGACCAGCAAAAGTTCCCAAGCTCTTCATGTCTGTTTAATCCTGCAAAAAAAAAAAGTGTCTTTCTGACAGTGTCTGGGGCATTTCTCTTCAGCTGGATGATGTTATTAGTGTGATGTCAGCTCAGTCTGATGACGTCACACAATTAGTGAGTCTCTGCTTAGATGAGTGGTCTGTTAAAAAAACACCAAGAGCCACACATTAGACACCCATTAGCATGATGCGTTTGCAGATGCGTTGTTAGTGTGCCAGTTTAATGCTGCACTGTTAGCCCATTAGAGTTAGTGATTCCTTTTATCATACAATCAGAAAAACAGAACAAAAACACATAAAACCTGCCTGAGAAATCAAGCGGACTTGCATTTACATACATTCTTGTAAAGAATATGATTTACATTTCAGCATACAAAAAAAAACAAAACATAATGTACAGTTAAAAACAATTCAAAGTCCCTCTTTGGAAATCAAACAACATGTAAGAAGTGTAAAATAAAATATAGAGTTAAAAAACTGACACAATGTGAGATGTAAAATTATAATTTTGAGAGAAAATGTCAAAACTTTCTGAGTTTTATATATATATATATATATATATATATATATATATATATATATATATATATATATATATATATATATATATATATTAATATACACTCTGCCGTTTAAAAGTTTGGAGTCAGTTGTTATGCTAACCAAGACTGCATTTTATTTAATAAAAACACAGTAAAAACAGTAATATTGGGAAATAATAATTTTTTTTTTTCTATATATTTTAAAATGCATTTAATTACAGTGATAGTAAAGATTAATTCAAGGAACTATTACTCAAGTCTATAGTGTTGACATAGTTTTGCTGATTAATATTTATTAATCATTTTTTGCTTTGAAAAATTGAGAGTTAGAAAGAACAGCATTTATTTGAAATAGAAATCTTTAGCAACTGTAATGTAAATTTGCTTAATATTTTTTTATTGTACTGACACCAAACATTTGAACGGTAAGACTGAGAAGGAAAGTTTCATCTAACATATAAAACATTTAAAAACAGGTAAGTTCAAAATAAACGTCATCATTTTACCAGTCAGTCTAGGAGCTCCTTAAATACTAAAGATGTAATAAAAAAAAATTATTTTAAAATTAATTTTTGACCCATATGCCACATCTATCACAGAATATAGGACTGAGAGATGTGGAAAAACTGCATTTAACCTTATTAACCCAAAAGGCCACAGGTACTTGATTACTATATAAATATGAATGCATAATACATAGGTGAGCTGGGGGTTTTTTTTGGACAAGATGCAGCTTGATTTCAAGGACAAAACACTTATTACAGCTCTTTATCATTTGAGACATTTCATATCAATGGAATCTCAACTGTCTTTTCTTTTTAGGGTTAAGGGTAATTTGGTCCACCCTTCAATGTACAGAAACCCGGGCAGATGATTATAAGTAACTCACCAGTTTCCTGGATTTGTCCCTGTCCTCCCTGTGCTCCTGTAAAGTATGGGACAGCCCGTGGGCCGCACGTGTGTACGAAAAAGGCCGCATGGCAGGATCAACAGTCCTGTACCGTTCCCTCCCTACATGCTCTTCAGTTCTAAACCGCTCCGCCTCTCTCTCAGAGTACGGAGGTAAAGGATCATCCTCCTCGGGACGGTTGCTAGGTGACCTGCTGTTGTAACAGTCACTGCTCTTCTTGGAACTGCCTTTGGAGGGTGTGTCACTGTCATCATCAACCCTCCCACCTCGCTCTCCGTGGCCCCTAGCCTTGCGCTCCAGCAGTGTGTTCAGGTATGTATCGTCGTAAGACCTCTGGCGAGCGAGGTAACGCTCACTGTCGGCAGTGTTGCGCCTTTTTGGCGGGGAAGGTGGCGAGCCTCGACGTCGCCAGTCGCCATGGTCATCATCACCTCGAGAATACCGTGGCCCGTCTCGGTAAAACATGGGATGGTCCCGCGACCTTCGACCCATTTCAAAGTCTCGCTGAGGATCGCGGAAGTCACCCCTCCGACGACTGTGTGGGCCGTATGACATTGCAAACTCTTCCAGCTCATCTAGCGATCCTGTGCGCCCCCTAGCATCAAAGGCTTTGCGAGGCAGGTGCTCAGAGCGACAGTTCCATCTGCACAAACAGTCGTGATATTATTAGTGCGCACAAATATACTTTGATAAAAACATGCATATATATACACGCACTTTTAAAATAACTGTTTTTTGTTATATATGTTTGCAGAGAGGGAACAGTGTTCAGTGATTCAAGACGACACATGCAAACCAGCGAAATAAACTTCTTCATCCGTTTGACGACACATGAGCTTCAAATACTTGCAACACAACCAAATACATAAACACACTGCAAATACACAAAACAACCAAACACAAAAACATGCTGAAAATACTCAAAACACAAAAATAATGGGTTTAAAAGTTTAAAATGGTTTTATTATAATAAAAATGTAGCAATGTTTTTTAACCCAATAAACGTTTCTCTCTTGTCTCCGGCCCTGTCCTAAATGATCACATCGTGTACACGCACACTTGAATTGTACCTGTTGTCATGCTCATCCAGAGAGTGATTGCTCTGATAATGTGAGGGGCGAAGCCCGTGACCGATTGATGCAGTTCGGATATGCGGCTCATCCATGTGGTCACTGATGGGTGGTAGTGCCTTCCTCTGGACCTGCCGATAGGTCTGCCTGAAGTCTATGTCACCATCATGCAGAGAGCTCAGTTCTGATAGGCTGCCAGCTGCTAACACAATGACATCATTATAGGCTGGATTTGATTGTTATTGCGGTAACAAATCAGTTGTCATTGTCAGAATTATGCAGCAAAAAATGGTCTTTGTGAGAAATTCTGAAGTTTGTTAGAATATTATGAATAGTCTGACATGCACAATTACAGATGTATTTTAAAGGGATAATTTATCTAAAGATAAAAATCTGTCATCAATGTGACTTTCAATTTATGGACAAAAACATTCTTCCAGATACCATCTTTTGTGCTCCACAGAAAACACAGGTTTGGAACGACATGAGGGGAAATGATGACCGAGATTTATTATTTGAGAATGAAATATCTGAAAAGTGCTTGGATTGGAAATAATCATTGCCCTCTGATAGGACACTGCTGGTACTGATGATGAAATGAAATGAATTAGGCATGCCATCAGGAGTGTCGTCTGACCATTGCTAGCCTGTCACTAACTCAGCTTGCCTTTCTTTTTTATACAGACAAATTCGGTGTACAGAAACATGCTGACTGCATACAGGCTTACATGGATGACTGCCCCCCTTGGTAGGGTGGAACTGCGCCAGGTCCCTCTCTACGTAGTACACAACCTTCATAGCGTCCTGACCCTGACTGGCCTGGAGACGATAGCCACTGCGCACTGTGGGCATACACACATGACCTGTGTGTTTCTATTGTGTCCATGTTACTGTACCACACACATAGCACATCAATTACGGTTAATACACATGCATGTAACGCTCACACAGTACTTAGTTAAGCCTTTACAGAAGCATGAACATGCATTGGATTTAGGCAGTTTTTGCATTCTGGGAGAAATTCACTAAACTTAGCCTGCCATAACACAAAACCCTGTCTTATTCACATACCACCTGCAATCCAGATTAGTCAACATAACTATGGAGTGCTACTTAGATAAATAAGAATACAGAAAATTAATCAAAATATGAATAAATAAATTAGCCAATAAACAGCTTTGTTAAAAAAACAACCTTAAATGTCAAAACAGCAACTTAAGTTTTTAAATTGTACAAATAAATAGACATTTAAAGACCAGATGTACTAATAGCTTATTCTAGTTAAAAAAAAAAAAAAAACCTGTTCATTTATTTCCTTATGAATAAACAGGAATATTTGAATATTTCCTGTTTAAGGAACATATCAGAAAATATTAATGGTACTTGTTGATACAAACATTGTGAAACCAACACAACTACTATCTTTAAAACTTCAGCTGACATTCTATTCCCTACAATAAATCACATACTAAAAAACAACAAACACTCTCCCGTCCTCTGACCACAATTCCTTTAAACATATTACTCTGGACAGCCTGAGATTAAAGTTACAATGCAGCTGAATTTGATGTTAGTTGAGTTTGCTTTGAGTTAAGATGATGCTAAGTGCAAATGCAGACTCAGTAGACAGACTTCAAAGAACAAGCAAAGGTATTAAAATATTTGTAGCATTTCATTTTTATGTGCTCTTGTATTGTTACTTACCTCCAGCTATATTGTTTTCTACTGAAGGAGCCACTACAGTCAACTTGGGTTCAATGATGGATGATGCAGCTGGAGGGACCACGGGAACCACAGGAACACCAGGAACGTAGTAAGGTTGATACATGGCAATCTGAGGAGTTTGGCCGCTCTTTGCCATCTTCCCTGCTTCATATACTTTGAAGGAAAATGATTTTGTGAATACAGTTGTGAATACAGGCAATGTGTGGATGTATGTGTGTTTATGTACTCACAGTGTTTTGGACAGCAACATGTATCAGGACAGCAGCAGCAGCGTACATAACAACAACAGGAGTGAGGGCAACACTGACACCAGCAGATCCCAACCAACAACAGGAAGAGCACACTACCAAGGACGACAACTCCCACAAATACCCACTCTAAAGAAGACAAAAAAGACTCATCAGGAAACATGGTTTCCGTGGCAAAAACAGATTCTGAAGGAAGTGCTGTTCTAAAATCTTTTTGCCCACAGGATATGAAGTCTCTGATCGTGACCAACCACAAGGGAGAGCTTAAATGATGCACTTCTTATCTGGACTCTCTAAGGGCCTAATGATGAATTTCCTCTGGGTGTGGTGTTAAAATTCCAACAGTATACATTGCAAACCTCTTATTCAACTCAAGAATGTTCAAAATGATATGCCTTATGGCCGAATGGGAAATGAACAGGACATAACCAAATTACTTTTGTAGTAGTTGACATGTTTGTTTTTGAATTCAAAACATAATAGCAGGACTGGGTTTTAAAAAAAAAAAATCAGATTTCTTACATATACACATAGATATTGCCTATATATTTTTATATTTGTATATACACTTCCATATAAAATAAGACCAGCTCAATGTCATTTGTCTGTGAATTGTGCCGTTTGTTTTTGATTCACTACAATGAACCACTTCATTAGAGTCATTTGTTGGTGAATCAGTCTAAATGGATCACACTGCAGCTCAATGTAACTGCACTTTTTGCTATTATTTTGTGGTATACTGTTTTAGCATGTTCAATTTGGACTGTAAACATGGTTGAAATATGACTTTATTTCCCACACAATGCAGGAAACACTGGCACATCGCCAACAAGATTGAAAGAAGCGACACTGAGATCCGAAAATCTGTTACTTTTTTTTACCTTGTTTTTTTGCCATCAGATATAGTTGAAAACCTCATATTTCCTTAATTTGGTGGCGTAAAGACCTACACAGTGAATGAGTGTGTGACAGCGTGTCTACCTTGCAAGCTAGATGCGTGACCCATTATAATTAGTGAAGCTGTCTTTAACACAAGTGTCTTAAAAAGAAAAAAAAAAAAAAAAAACTGCTAGCATTCCAAATGAGAAAGCTTCAGCAGACGACGACATGTAAATGTAACTGCAAAAGGTAATAATCGTGTGATTAGTTACTTAAAGTTAATCAATCATTGATATGTCCCGTAATTTCCTGGGGGAAGGGGGTTCAGAAAGGAACAGATCAGATTGGAGTATTTTGGAGTTTGCTGATTGTAGCAGGAAATGAAGCAAGTGAACTGGAAAGGACCTGTGTGAGAGCACCCACTCAAAAGGACAGGGGGGAGAGAGGTATGGCAGGCGTACCTGGCATAATCTCCAAATCAAACTCAGGCAGGATGTCATCCAGCACACCTGTCCTACCTGGAGAAGGGAGAAGATCAGACATAAACAGCAGCAGTGGGCAGCAGATGAAAGTTCAAAGTTTAGGGTCGTGGGTAAATGCTTAAATGCTTGTGTGTTATTATGAAAAAAAGTTACTCTGTTAGTGGCTGTGGATTAATTAAGAGTAAGTTGATAGCTTGATTTGTGATTTTGATTTCTGAGTATGATTGTCGGTTCTGAAACTAAATCAAATGCAAAAGTACAAACAAAGTATGCAAACATATATACAGGCTCTGGATCCACGTCACTGAATTTATGTTTCTTGTGATACTTGAAATTAGTTTTGAAGGCTTGAGTGAATAACAATTTTGGTCACTACAGAAATCCCATTCTTTCAGTTTTGTTACTTCATGGTTGTGATGTCTTTACTATTATATTAGTGTCAAAATATTACAAATAAAGAATGCATGTATGTGTGTCCAAACATTTGATTGATAGTGTGCTTAGGTGTGTGTGTGTATCCCTGACAGATACCAAGAAAAGGGTGAAGGGTCAAACATGTCTCTGGATGAGAAACTTGCTGTTCTTCTGTGAAGTTGTGGTACACATATATATATAGTGTATGTACCATTTATATATTTTTAAATTATAGAATTATACTGGATGAATATATTTATAAATATAAAGCAATGAAAACTGATTAAGATAAAAAAGCTCAGCAACTGACAGTAATAACAAGATGACATGTTGCTGGTTCCCAGGGCTTATGCTAATGTATACTGTATGTGTGCACTGGTTCAGTATTTATATTTGTCCCAAGCACAGATCAGGTTCACTGTGCATGAACGGAGAAAGTGAGAAAGAGATGAGGTAGAGGGGGCTTCAGCAGAGACACAGAGGAGGAATATGGGAAACTAATTAATCACACAGCCTCATTAACCATCCTGAAAGGGGGGGAAGGGTACGTCATCACCATGGAGACAGTACTGGCATTGTTTGAAATTAAAAGGTGTCCTAGAGCACTGTCCAATTACCTTTGGAGAGAAATGAAGGAGTGGCTATAGATGTACTGTCTATTTTACACTGAGTGTACTTTGAGTTTATTTCAATTACTGGCATACTGCCAAAAATCAAGAACATTCTCACCACTTCAACTGGCCTCAGTGTGTAGTCTAAAACCCATTTTTTTGACTATATACAATTCCTAAAGCAACAAGTGTGTAGAAGACAGCATGAAATGAAAAGACGTCCTACATGTTTCATGTGTGTGATACACATATGTGTAATTTTGACATTTAGAAATGAACTGAATAAAGGATCTGTCACTACTTCCATTTCTTTGTGATTTTCCAAACACATTCATTTTACAGGTCTTCACAAAATGCCACAAGTCGTTAAACTGAATGAAAGGGTGCCATAAACATAACTGCCCACTGTCAGAGCAGATTTATCCCTGAGTGACAGGAAGTGCTGAGCTGGCAGACAGGAAGAGGAATAATATCCAACTCCTCTACTCCTCTGTTACAGTGATTAAA
This sequence comes from Puntigrus tetrazona, assembly GCF_018831695.1. Lineage (NCBI taxonomy): Eukaryota > Metazoa > Chordata > Actinopteri > Cypriniformes > Cyprinidae > Puntigrus > Puntigrus tetrazona. The sequence continues at coordinate 16,837,103 of NC_056707.1, read as the reverse complement.
CGAACCGTAACCTGAGAGTAAAGGGGACCTCACGAAGAGTGTTAGAGCTGTGAAGAGTGAGACAGGCACAGATATTTAGAAGGCACGCTATGTAGTGTAGACTGCAAGTCTTTATCACACTTAAAGGAACAGCTCACCCAACAATGAAAATGAATTGTCAATTTCAATCAACCAATCAGTTTTGAGTGATAATTTTTCAGGAAATGTCAGTTTTAGGTTTATGATCAGGTTAGGTTCTACACTCTTGTTAATAATTTCCCACTGATTGTACAAATACATTTTGAGTAGGGTTAAGTTTAGGGGTAAGGATTGGGATAAATCTATATTTTTGGACAGTAATGTTGATGCTGGATTATGTCTTACTTGGCAAAATCACTGCAACCATGCATAAAACATATTCTAGTAGCTTCATAAAATAAAGGTTAATCCACTGATGTTACATGTGACTATTTTATCAATTTCCTTAATACCTTTTTGGGCCTTGAATGTAGAAGTAGCATCACTGTCTATGCAGGGTCAGAAAGTTCTCAGATTTCATCAAAAATATCTTAAATTGTGTTCCAAAGATGAATGAAGGTCTTACGGGGTTAGAACAACATGAAGGTGAGTAATTAATGACAGAATTTTCATTTTTGTTTCCATTAATTTTTATCTGCGCAATACAAAATAGGCTATTTTGAAGAACTGTTTTTAGCCATAAAATAGTTGATGAGGTCCAAATCAACACTCAACTCCAATGGCTTTCAGTGTAGACAAAAAAACAAATTTGTGTTACTGTTGTAATTACAGTGTAGTATGTACACAAGTACTTGTTGCTGGTATAATGCAATCTGCCATTTTGGTAGTTACCCGCTCACCAAGCAACAGACGAAGCATGAAAAAGAAATTAGACCTTATTAGACGTCAATGTATCATCAGAGTGAATTGAAAGTTACAATTAAAAATAAAAACTTATGTTCAGTTCATTTAACTTTAGAATGATAACCTACTTTTTCCACAGTTTATTGGCCACTTGCTTGAAAAGACAACAACTTGCTAAAAAGTCTTCAAAGACTTAAGGTTTTTGTTGATGTTTTGATTTTACAGTAAAATTTTATTAAATATTAATATATTGATTTCAAGGAATTCTGAATATAGTAATGCAAGAAATTGCTGTTAAATACTGTTTGTGTTTACAGTGCAATCCCTAATCCGGGGAAATAATAGTGTCAAGATCAAGAGCTAAACTGCAAGTAAAACACAACTACACAGCATGTTTGATGAAATAGGGAGTGTCTGGTACAAAGTCAAACTTTTAACCACCGATACTCCAGATTAAACTCTCCACTTCATAAACCAATTAAATCTTGATTACTCAGAAGGCAGCGGTGCCTTCCTCCCCTTCTTAGCGTCTACATAACACTCTCGTTGATCCTCCTTTGTCGGCGCTAACCCTCTCAGTGTTTTTTCTCTTCACCGCACAGGACTGCTCTGAAGGCCCTGGCATCCCCCGGCCCCTGAAACCCCCTTCGTTCCCATGGAAACGGCTTAAGAAGTGGCTTACATTGCTCACGTCGATAACAGTCAGTTATTTACTTTTTGTCTGGCATGAGGCGTCTGACTTTGCTTTGTCCAGCTGACACAGAAATAACTTGTGCTGTTAGGGTCAGTCCCGCAACATTAAACAAATTGTTTCTCTCCACAGTGTTCCTGCCCAGGACGTACAAAATATGTGAGGTTGTCCTGATCAGCCGGAGCACAAATGAACAATAGCGTCTCTTATTAAGGATCTGAGCCCTGTCGAGAGGCGAGCGCTGTTTGGTTGTCGTCATGGCAGCGCTTGTAAGTGCACTCAGGAATTTAGGCAGGGGTTGGCATTAACAATCATTTAGACACAATACCCAAGCATGTACACACAAAAGTAAACATTCTGCTAACTCTGTAAATAATCACAAATACTGAGTCCCTAAAGCACAGCATTCACTGGCCCCTTTTCAAGCTATTAAAACTGTTCTAAAAACCATATCATTTAGACAGCAGACTTTTTTGCAGTGTAGATTCAGTTTTTAAAAAAACATTTTATCTCAAGGGACTCACCCTGCACCAGCAGCTCCACCTGGTCTTCATTTTTCCCTTCCAGGTCATCAGAAATGATCACTTTACAGAAGTACACACCGGTGTCACCCCACTGCAGCTGTCCAATGCGCAGATCTGCTTCTGAAAAAGCCAGAAAATATTTGCTGATAACCAAAGCTGTTTCACTGAGTTTGATTGACAGCCCCTCTGACCAATAATCTGCCTAATCAGACACAAGTGTAGATTACTGTTGGCTTAAATTTGAGAATTGTGCATTGACGTCTTTTTTTTAATCAGTAGGAACAACACGCCATTCATACTTATTATCCTTCCGTACTATTTTGTCAGAACAGTCATAGCCGTTGTTAGAGAGGTGACTGGAGGAGGAAGAGCTTTGATGCAAAAGTCAGAGGAGAGGGTGTTTGCGTTTGATAAGGAAAGCCATGGGGGTGTTTTGTGAAACCTTTATGAGGTCCAGCCCCCTGACCATTGTGCGACCTAGAAAAAAAACAGCCCTATTTAAGGAACAGGAAAACACAGCACAATCGGCTGGGTTTCCTAAGGGGGAGATGGATTACTCACAAGATTGCAGACTTGAGAGTAGAGCGGTCTCAAAATTGAATAACATAACAAGATGATTTTATTACACAGTGGCCTCAAGAAGTATTTGGACCATTAAGCCAGAGTTAAATGTCATTTTATGAATGTCATTGTGTTGTTAAATAAGAATTAAATAAGTATTATCAAATAAGTAGCATCTGCAAACAAACTACGCCAGACTTTTATTTTTTTTAGAACTGATGTAATTTTGCAATGACTTTAAACCGGCTGAATCCCATTGTGGCTATATGAATTAGTTCCCCTCAAGTTTACACAGGTGCACTAACAGAGTAACCATATATATTTGAAATATACTACATTTTGTGATCAAATAAATGCAGCCTTGCTTTGCACAATTACCCATATCCAAGTTCCAAATGGTACTGTAGATTATACACACCAAATATGTAAAATATATACAATATATAGGGTTAGCTTTTTTTCCCACTTTGCTCATCTTTTTCTGTGCAATTACAGTAAACATATATCACTGTGTCAATTGCAGATTAGACCCATATTTGATCTATATTTTGGACAGTATTGATGCTTCATAAATTATATCCTGTGTTGAACTGACTAGTTAATAAATGACCATGGATATCCCCCTTGTGATCCTTAAGCTGGATTTTCAGCAGACCAATGTGTCATTCTTTGTGACATATTTATCCACAAACACAGAAAGGCTTATAGTGTTATGATCAAATTCAATATTCCGCATTATATTTCATTCATCCTCACCTCCAATCGAGCTAAACTGTTGAAAAAACCCCACACACTTATAAGACAACAGAAACTCATTACTGTTAATGATGGAGATGTCTCTTCCTTTGTAGTGCTCTGCTAAGGTCATGGAAGATCCTTGCGCTGAGGCCACTATTCGGACAGTGCGGCTGCTGTCAGAGCAGTCCACATGAGACGAGGCTCCCAGGTCAGATACGTGCACTCCCAGGGACTCGGGAAACGTGAAGGAATCCCGAGTACGGTCTGTACAGTAGGACTTGTACCACCACTGCACCACGGCGGTCTGAGAGGAGTGGGTGGTGTAATGACACGGAAGAACGATGGAGGAGAACAGCATTGCGAACCTCTTCTCATCTTTCACAATCACCTGTACACCATTACAGCTTTGCACTGTGCCAAAAAGAGAAAGAAAAAAAACATTACTTTATGACAGTAATTACTTTATGAATACTCTACACAAGAAAGTCAGGGCTAGACTGCAGATTTCATGGAAAAGAGTACAATATGCACACTTTAATAATCCAGTTGAAGGATATGAATATTGTTTTCATCTGCCATGCATCTAGTAACAAGGTACGTTTGTTGTTGTGCTTGAAAAGTCTGTGATCCTCAGTTGTTTAATGTATAATGGCTAGTTTATTTCTGTAACTATTTATAAGGTTGGCAAGGGTATGATCACTAGCGTATGTAGTGTTCTTATGTAGAGCACCAGACAGGAAGCATGTGCAAAAGCTATAATGCAAATTCACTATTGCTTCTATAGAAATGTTGGGCTAGAATTAAGACATTTAAATAGTGTACAGAACCCTGTTTTGTGTTATTTTTCATCAAATAAATATAAAGGGTACAGAAAAACCCTATGTCAGAACGATGCAAATGTTAGTTTTCAGTTACTGATAAACTTGTATTTGTTTTGTGATAACTTGGGTAACAAGGTTGAGCTTGATAAAAAATAAAGTCAACATTACAATTTGTGTAAAACTTCATTCATTCAAATTATTTACTTGGCTTATTCTCACGCTGTGGATTAGAATTGGTCATTGGAATTATTTTTTAATTAAATATCATTTAGCAATTTATGTAAAAATTCACCATATTAAGTAAACACACCCGTGAGCAAAGAGAGTGATGCAAATTCCAAGATACAGTGAGCTTTCAGCAGCAACTGTAATGACTACTGACCTGTTCATGATTAGTATTATGGTGTTTGAGTTTAATGCTATGTTTCAGTGTGAGAGACAGGCATGTGATCATTACCAAAAGCCCTTTCTCAGTCTAGGCCTAACCAACCAGTGGATCAAAAAAAAAAATGCTTAGTGCCTCTTTTTCAAGAATGCTTAGTCACACCATTCCAAAGGGAATTCACTTTATCAGCTAGAGATTACAAGGTGAGATGACCTGAAAACAAATGCCTAAAAACATCTGGATCCAGTCAGTCAGCATTTGCGCGTGTGTGTGTGTGTTTCTAAGCATGAAAGAGTGTGTCTGTCCAGCCGTGTGTGGGAGATTATGAAACAGAACGCTGGACAAAATCAGAGAAGCGCCTGAGAGGATGATCTGCTGGTGTGAAAAAAGAGACAGAGAAAGAAAGAAAGAAGTGTGAAGAAAGTTAAATTCCATGCTATGCAGGGGGCGCAGAGAAGTGGGGGCTATCATTTTTCAGAGAGACGTCACTGGCTCTGACTGTTTGATTTGGGTGGGGTGGTGAAACTGAAATATTTTGAGAAAACTCTTACAAAAGATCAAGTAAGGAGGAGGTCTCTCCCACAAACACTGAGATACTGTAATTCCTGTCAAAGGGTGGAGCACACTACATGAAAATATACAACAACCAGTCACCGCAGATGTCTGGATGAGATTTTCACTTTGTCATTGTTGCCTTGGAGGAAATGGAGTAACTTCCTGAGCATTTTCCAACTGTACTTAAGAGTGATCGTGTTGCTGAGGGGAATTAAGGCGAGAATTCTGGAATACATTCATTAATGCTCCGTTCAGGGGTCCTCCTTTTGTCCTCTCTGTTGCCTGTTTGACTCTTTGTTTGCCATTATAGTGAACCCCCACACACTAAAACTCAGTGCAGGAGGGGGATGTTGAGGTCCCACCAATAAGACACACTCATTGACTCAGTCATCCATGAACACCCAATTAGGTTAAAGAGATTTAAACCAAGCCGTTACTGCCAGAAAACATTGCTTGATTATATGTGTTAATGAATTGCTGATGCTAACTATTACAGGGAGACATATCAGTTTATCAAGGAATAGTAGCTCAAAAACGTTTAACCTAAAAAATGTATGCACATTCTCTCTTCTGGGAGGGTTTTTATAGAGTGTAGTTTTAGTTCACAAAGTTGGTCACTGACGTACATAAAAAAAATCGTCATATATTGTATTGTTTCTGCTGCATCCACCCTTCAAGAACTGCAGCTGCACTCCCTGACACACATTCCAGCAGCACTTCCCACAATTCTCTCCCACAATAACAACTTTGGGATGATAAATAGTTTCAAATGTTTGTCTATGCCATATAATTAAAGGCTAGTAAAATCTTGAGTTATGAAATCCATTTTATACTTTACACATATGCACATATTTTTAATAAAATCAATAATAGCAATTAATATTATGTCGAATATATATATATATATATATATATATATATATATATATATATATATATATATATATATATATATAAAATATATAAAATATATATATATATTTTTTATATTTATATTTATATATATATATATATATATATATATATATATATATATATATATATATATATATATATATATATATATATATATTTCAGAAGTATGTTTTTTCAGAAGTTTATTTTAGTTTAGGTTAACTAGTTAAGCTTGTACGTTTGAAAGTAACGGACTCATTTCACAATAAAACGTGTAAAAGAAAGTTTTATATGATTTCTTAAAAAAGTGAATAAATGCAAATTTTAAATTGTAAATGTATTGTCAGGTGTAAATGGAAATGGATAATAGTATAAACCGTCACAAGGACCCGTGATCAATCTAAAAATAAAGCCGGGCTCAAGGTTTTCTAAGCTCTCAACCTGTTGCTTTAGTTGTGCGCCCCAGTTTTCTGTATTTCTATATCGCGGTCAAATAGAAACCAGATCAACTCACGTGATAATAGCATGAATAGAATCCAAAATCCGTGTAACAAAACCATGATCCAGTTTAGTGCGGTCTAGTTTGCAGGTATGTAATCCATCTTCTCCAGGACTGTTATTCGCTTAAGATCATCTCTGTCTGTTGCGCTGCTCAGAAGGACCGTACCACTTTATTAAAGGGGAGCTACTGCGAAAATTAAATACTAAAAACTTGCATTCAAAGATGCTAAACGGTTGTTGCTGAACTGAAAAAAAATACCGAGTGCATGTTTTTGTATTCAATGAAACGGATGTCAAAGAAATGACTTCAGTAGAGAAACTACTTCATATAACAGCCACTGAAACGGTCTCCCATTTTTTTCACAAGTGGATACGTCTGTCAGACAAATGCAGCAATATCTTGCATTAAACATAAAGAAAAAAGATACGTTAAGGTGACTTAAAGTGTAAATTGAAAACATTATGTGTTTGTTATGTATTTGTTGTTGTTGTTTTAAACAACTTTACTGGCTGATAAATAATGATAATAATAATAATAATAATAATAATAATAATAATAATAATAATAATAATAATAATAATAATAATAAGGCTAATAAATAATTAAGAAGGCTAGGTCGAATCACTTAATTAGACTAACAAGATGTGTAACATCTATTAATTTCAACTAACTGTATAAAAATGACTTTAAGAGGGCAGTTTACATTTGTGTGCATTTACACGTGAAGCCCTGCCTATATAAGAATGCATCCATCCATTCATGATTCAGTAGAGCAGTTCAAATAGAAATGTCAATTACTTTAGATAACAGACGTAAGAGTACTTTTTAAAAACTCAATTTCTTTTGGTTTATTTCTGTTTGCAGCAGCAGATGATGACTTACTTGAGCACTGCAACTCCAGCAATACAACCAGCCACACTTACTGTAGGTTCATAGAGGGTATAAAAACATAAATAGATGGAAATCAAAATGAGTAAAGTTTCTTCAGTGGTCAATATTTCAGACATTATACATTTTACTAATGTTAAGATACTTGCACATCAAAATGCGAGCAAACCCTCCACTGAACCTCATCAAAACACATAATTGATCAGAGACAGAACTCCATCCTCTGTTGCACAAAATAATGTTTAACCTATAGCAGAGTGACAACATATACAATTACTCCAGTCCATTGAAGTAGTTGTAAAGTTTTACATAAAACTTACTTGTTTCATTTACTCTCTGATGCATATGAATCACATTAAATTTACTATAATCTAAATAGATGGAAAATTGTATATTATATTATATATCAAAATAAAGAACCAAGCCTCTGCTTTCAAACAAAACAAATACATTTTATTCTATCTTTATGTGTTCATGTTTTATCATCACTTGAATGCAGATAGGTTTCACCAGAAGTACAACATTTTGGAACTGCATTTTTCTCAAAGTAGTGCATTATCAAACGATGCATTGTGATATAATATTCTTTTACCTGTAAATAATTACATGCATAACTGAAATTGCATTCAGTAAACCGAGCAAACATACACACACACGTATACATATGTTTACACATACATACACACACACATTTAGACTACATACATACATATGTACCTATATACACACACACATACTCTATCTAGATCACACACACATGTACATATTCATATTCATATCGCCAGGTTATCGCTCTATGCACGACACAAGATGTTTTTGTGTCTGTAAAGCCAACTCTATCACTGACTAGCCTACTTTGTCCCAATCATATTCAAAATGGTTAAAACACGATCTACATGCATGATCTACATATATGATCTATATATATTTCACATCAATGCATTATAGTAGTATAGGATTACAGGGTTGAAAGTAAAAACCGTCACAACCCGTGATCAATGTAAATATAAAAGTTTTGAGTGAAGGCTCAAGGTTTTCTTTCAACTCGTTGCTTTAGTTGTGTATCACAGTTTTCTGTATTTCTATATTGCTGCCAAACAGAAAACTATGGAGGCCCATTTCTGGCATGTAAAAAAATCTAGCCTTAAAAAAAAATCGAAATTATAACATAATTATGAGATAAACAAGTCTGAAAAAGAAAAACACTGAAATTGTGACATTAAAATTCTTGATTACAAGATAAAAGCATTACTTAATTCATAGTTATTAAATAAATTGGAATTAGACTTAAATTCAGACTTGTTATTAGTTTAACGGTTATTATTCTGGGATTATTACATGGCTTTGTGGAATATTCGATTTTGATTGGTCAGCCACGTCAGCCAAGGTTTGCTAAAACAAAAGGTAAAACTAATAACACAGGCTCATCCGGGTAACTGCCTGCAGTTGGCGCTATTTCCTCGCTCACATTTTTCTTCGTGGAAACTGCGTTTGGTAATAAAATACTAAAATTCAGTATTTGGAGTACATTTTTTTAATTCAGCAAAGCTGCTGCAACGATTGTTTTGTAAATTGTAATGGATCATATGATAACTAACAAACTTTTTATTTTAAATTAATATATTTTATTGCCATTTACATTTATTTGCCATTATTTACTTTTGTGGCAAGAAGCCGTGTAAAAAGCGGAATAATGTACATCCGGCAGGTTGTTATCAAAGAATAACCGCTTTGCTCCGTGCTGCTAATTATGTACATTATCCCTTACACACCTTGGCATGTGGCGACTGACCAATCAGAATCAAGTATTTTTTTTTATATTTACTTAGTGACCATTTTCAATGGTTATATCGTTAATATCGCTAAATAATGTTGTTGTTTTTTTTATCTGAACACAGTCTTCTGTGTTCTGTGACATTTTGCTTTCATTTTTTTTTTTTATTATTTGTGCATTCATTTGTACTCATACTTTAAAACATAACTTATTTCCCACAACGTAAGCTCAAGGGGAACTGTTCAAAAGTCATCGTGACTACCTCTGCGATCGTCGTAGCGATCTCTGAGGTCATCGCGACTACCTCTGCGTTCATCGTAACGATCTCTGAGGTCATCGCGACTACCCCTGCGTTCATCGTAACGATCTCTGAAGTCATCGCGACTACCTCTGCGTTCATCGTAACGATCTCTGAGGTCATCGCGACTACCTCTGCGATCGTCGTAGCGATCTCTGAGGTCATCGCGACTACCTTTGCGTTCGTCGTAACGATCTCTGAGGTCATCGCGACTACCCCTGCGATCGTCGTAGCGATCTCTGAGGTCATCGCGACTACCTCTGCGTTCATCGTAACGATCTCTGAGGTCATCGCGACTACCTCTGCGATCGTCGTAGTGATCTCTGAGGTCATCACGACTTCCTCTGCGGTCATCGTAGCCATGTCCGTTATCATCACGACCACCTCTGTCGTCATAGTGATTTTTGAGGTCATCAGGGGAAGCTTTGTCAGTTTTCTCTTCATTTATTGCCATGACGTCTGTATTCCTGTCCTCAGCATTTCCTAGAGGTGGTTTGTCATGGTATTCCACCACTGGTCTCCTGAGGCAAAAACCAAACATACAAGTGAGTTAAAAAAACGCATCCTAGTAACCTAAAAACTGACAATCACTTCATCTATTATTTTGAGAGCATAAATAGAGACCTACTCCATTTCATAGTCTTTTTGTTTCTTTTGCTTCCGTTTGCGGCAGCAGCAGATGATGACTATTACGAGCACTGCAACTCCAGCAATACAACCAGCCACAATACCTATTGTGGCAAGATTCATAGAGGCTGTAAAGAAAAAAGACATGGAAATCAAAATCAGTCAAGTGGTCAATATTTCACACATTAAACATTTTACTGCTGTTAAGGTACTTGCACATATCAAAATACCAGTAAACCCAAATGGTAAGCATGAAGGTCCACCCTAGAACCTCACCAAATATATAATATTTACAATTTTATAGGAACAAAAACTGATAAGAGAGTACCCAGTACATCAGGTCAGTTGTCATGTTGACATTAAAGTATAATATCCTGATCTTTTATTATCAGTACATGATAACTATTAATCTGACCCAAATTATGACGTTAAAAAAAAGAAAGCACAGAGCAGGCAAATGTGGAAATACTCACATGGCATTACGGACAGTGTCATGTTACATTTGGCTGATCCGACCTTATTGCTTGACAGGCAAATATAGAAACCTGATGTATCCATGGACACATTGACCAGAGACAGAACTCCATCCTCTGTTGCACAAAAAAAATATTTAAATTTTAGCATAGAGTGACAACATATGTAATTAATCTAGTCCATTGAAGGGCAAACAGAACTTACTTTCGGTGGTTTTGAGAGGAAATGCTTGAGGACATTTTTGACGACGTCATATCTCTCCCATTTGTATGCTGGTGTAGGTGAGCCCTCTTCAGAGACGCAGGTCAGGCTAATATTGTGTCCGTATTCTGCTGTGCCTACTACCTTACAAACAGGTTGTGACGGTGCAACTGTTAAAAAAAAAAAAAAAAAAAAACGTTCAGGAAAGGACTCTTCTCACCATGTGAAGGTATATACTTTTCTTTTGAGACAAAGTGCCAAAGATCTTACCCTGAACCAAAAGAAAAGTAGTGTCAGATGTTTTGCCTTCAATGTCTCCAGGAATTTGAACAAAACATCGAATTGTTCTGCTTTCTTTTAGAGTGACCTGTTTTAGTGTCAGTTTTGATGTTTTTGTACCAAGGTCAGTTTCTATCACGGCTTTGCCTTGGTACTCTGGTCCAATGTCTACTTTACCATAGGAGTAATAATTACCGAAAACAACCTATTAGGCCAAAACAAAGAACAATTTAATGGCTTCATTGTGACAATTTATTCATTATTGCACATTGTTTTAACACAAATCATGGTTAGACATTTTTTTCCTGGCTTACCTTCTCCCCAGATGTCTCATCAGCATCACCAACCCATGTTACAATGATAAGATCATTTTCTTGCTGTTTAGGTTTAAAAGTACATGCAAGGGTGGCATCACGACCCTGGCGACCTCCATGGTGGTTTGACTCATCTTCACTTCCAGACCAAAACCAGCTGACATCACTATGAGGTGAATATTATTTTCAAAATGCAAAAAAAAATAAAAAATTAATGCAGGATCTAATAATATTTCACAAACATTTCAAAAAAGTTACACAATATAGAAATAATATTTAAGATAAAAAAAAATAAAGAAAGGGAATGATCTGAAAATATTTTGTAAAATTCCTTTCTACATTTGAAAATGGTCTCATAACAAATCACAGCTTTAGTTAAGCTATCAGTAAACCTGTTTACACGTTTTGATAATTCACATGAATACACTATAGTATTTAAGACTGCATAAATCTGCATGAAGTAGCTGAAAAAATCCGCCATTTTGTAGCCCTTGTGAAAACTAAGAACATTAATACTTACATATCTTACACACACACACACACACATACACATATATATAAATTACACATAGAGCAAGCAAAAAGAGAACAAATCACTTTTGTGACACAACAAAACATAATCTAACATAATGTCATTGATTTGATCTTGACTGTTGCACTCATTTTAATGTCAGGAAACCAACCACCTCACCTGTTATTAAACATAGGCTGCAAAAAATAAGCTTCCAGTTGGTCATTTTGTCGTTTTTCAGTCCCACTGCAATAGATGAAGGTTCTCAGTTAGGTTAGAGATTTTTAATACATCCTTATCTCTCGGCTTCCTGTGTGCTTAACTAAACCGTTTTGCTTCTGCACCTGTGTCTACCACACCTTTATTGCACTTTGGACTCTTATCCTCTTCCTCAAAGTTTTACAAGTTGGGTTGAAACAAAATGGCATACATGGCATTAGTACAGATAGGAGTCAAATGAACCGGCATTCAAGGTAAAAGTGATGTTTACATAGCTAACATTAAGAGACATATTAAACTCTACCGTTTTGAACCTCCCTGCATTTCCCTTATCTGAATGTTGTTGGTCTAACTCGATGTGTATTCCAGCTGTGGTGCATTTCCACGCAAAACCAGCAGATGGTAGTGCAGGAGACATAATTGAAATTACAGGCACGGTGAATAGGTCATTTTCCATTAGGTGAAGATATTCATCTTTACCAGACATCATCGCTCGCGAAAACGATTCTGATTGGTTTCTATTTACTGCTCAACTGTGCTAGTTAACAGATTTGCTTTCACTCTTTCCTTATAGGCTATTTCATTCAAGCACTTTTATTGTTTCCGGATAATCTCTGTCAGATTTCAGTAAAGAATATGGTAGAAATATCATTGTTAGTGTGACCTGTAAGGAAGTACAGTGATGGTATTTTGGTCTTTCAGCATGTTAAAGCTTTATTTATTATTATTATTATTATTATTATTACGTCATTGCATTAGCCTATGAACTTTTAGCAGGATGTACACAGTTGATTAACACAGTTTTTATATTTTTATGTGATTTATTATGTGATTAAAATGAATTTGGAATAGGGACGATTTAAATATATTCTTTATATATACTTTGCCTGCAGAAATGCAATTGTACCTGTGGTGATATAAACTAGCAAACAACCCATTGCTTTCTGTCTTTGTTGTTTGTTTTTAATTTCAGTAATTTTCCATGTAACAACGATGGCGTAAGCTACATTTCTTTCTTTCCTATTAATTGCATTGTTCATAAAACAATGCTTTTCTCAATTTCCCCGTTCTTTTTCGCACCAATGATGCACGCGCGCCTAAAGTGTATTTAAAAGTTAAAAGTGTAATTATTGTTAACGATCAATGTCAGCGTGTCCTTCGGGGTGGTTCTGGGTGAGTTGAGACGCGCTGATGGGAACTCTCAGATCTGCCATGCTGATGCTGTGAGTGAGTGCATCGGTGAGCCTCTGTATTGTGTTTTGAGGATTTGGGCTTAAATATTCAAAATGGCGGACGGAGGAGCAGCGAGTCAAGATGAGAGTTCAGGACCAGGTAATCATTACTGCATTTTACATATTCATATTCATATTCAAACACTCTTTCTCTCAAGCCAGTAAAGCGCGGTAGGGAAAGCGTAAACAAAATACTCAAACCCGATGTTGCAATCATATGCACCCTTTAAATAAACGTATCGGGGAATAATTCTCTGTCTGTGCGACGGTGAAACTGGCGATGCAGTGCGACGGCAAATTAAAGGAAAATGCCTCCTTTGTGTGATTAGAGCAGCCGCGTTACATATTCATACCGCCGCCGAGAAATCGCCACTTTGCATATTTTATTAGTCATAATCGGCGACAGCTCGCGGGGTTTTGCACTGTCCCCGGTCAGAGGTTGTTAGAATTTTTCAGTTAATCATAACTAAAGGCTACTGTGTGCATGCTAAGCGGCTAATGCTACTCTAGCCGCTTTGTGTTGCTGTATTGTGCCGTGAGCCAATCCCACATATAAAGCTTTGAATATTCATTCGCTCGCAATCAGCCGGCGTCTGCGCAACGTGTTTACGGTGAAAATATGAAAGAGCAGAGCAGCTGGGGCTTGCTTGTTGTACAGTTAGGACACGGCGTGATTTTTTTAATGCCTATTCTCTTGCCTTTTGTGCCCATTGCAGGCGTGTAGCCCTGTTATGTTATTCATGTGGGCCTTCTAGAGCTCAGAATGCGCTGTTCAGCATATTCTATCAGAATGAATCCATTTCATTGTCGAAGGATGGTGGAACGTGCCAAAATGGAACTCTGACGGCGGTTTATACAATGTATCCAGTCCGGTTGTGACAAATTGATACTTTGTGGAACAGCCGGTGTTTCTGTAACGTTGTATCAGCCTGTCTGCTCGAGGAGATGTATGCAGGCAGGCATTATGCCAGCTTTATTTGCTAGTCTAATAGGTGATCCTCAAATAGATCACGGCTTCTCCACTATTGTTCCAGAAGCCGTGTGCCTGTGTTTAGTCATTTTACTGTTTCATCTTCCGTTAGCCGCCAAAAAAGTAATTTTTGCTGTTTTTATTCGCCTGTGACAAATATTATTCGGTGCCTTAGTTATGATTTTGCGTGCGATCATTAATATGTCAATCGTGACGTGGCTTTCGCATATACGGTCGAATCAGAGATTCACAGTTAAGCTTGTGTTCAGATATCATACTCATAATTGGTATTTTTTTTTTCGTATATATATATACATTTTTACAGTACTTTACAGAACATCTACAGAAATTCATATGGTTAAATCTGTAATAGTCCGCTTTTGGCAGTTTTAAAGCTTCCCATAGTAAATATCGATATGTAGGGAAAGTTGTATATATGTATAACAATTGAAGTTTGTTTTTTTTTTTTTAAATTGATGGTTGTGAAATCTGAACAGTTTTTTAATTTAGTTGTAGTACTAATCTAATTATGAATTGGTCTATTACGTCTTGTAATGAAATTCATGTTATTTAGTATTTATAATATTCTAATATTTCATAATGCTCAGAATAAGAGTTTATTGTATATTCAAAATTTCTATTTGAATAAATTTTTTTAAAAGTAATGGTTTGTACATTTGTTCTGTAAGTTATAATTTAATTCAAGTTTTTATATATATATATATATATATATATATATATATATATATATATATATATATATATATATATATATATATATATATGTATATGTTTTTTATAATTTATTTGATTTCAGCCTTTGTTCATTTAGCATAGGTTTTAATTAATAGTAACAACATGATGCACATCTTGGTTAAAGATTTTGGTGTGTTTTTTTCTTCCCATTTTATACAGCTGTCCTGTAATATTATAGAGTACCTTATTAAGGCAAAACAATGTCTTGGCTTATCAAATCAAAGACCAAAGCTAACTGTTGAAAAATTCCATCATAAAACTTACTTCTCAAGAAATTTACCAGTGGGGAAATGTACCACATTTTCTATCTGCTTTAAAATCATTTGTATTCCCCTTCTCACATTTATCACTCATTCTCTGAATACACGAGAACTGTTTTGTTTGTATTTTAGAGTAGCATATAATTGTTTGGCTTCAGACGTGTCACATGACGTATCTATAGGAGTCAGGTGTAAAAGACTTCTAAACTGATAACATTTTGACTCTGTTTGTAGGGCCTAGAGAGACAATAACATGCTGAAACTTGTTTGTTTCCTGTATCCACAGCTCATACCTATAGTGTAAATTACCTGCATGAATCCTTACTTTTATTTTTGTAGTAACTGACTCTTTTCAAGCATAGTTACTGAAACTTCATGGCATTTTGAGTCTCTCTTTGACCATCTGTCTGTATTTTTTTCTTGTGCTTTGAGTTTTTTTCATGCTTTGCTGATATGAACATGTAGAAACAGTCCCTGCAGGCTAACAGTCTATTAATATAAAATATTATAGACCTAAAATCAAGTGTGTTTGTGGTGTTCGCCAGCCTTCGGCAATTATGTGCAACAAAAATATTTGAATTTGTATGTGACCGATTGGAGTGACTTCATGTTCTCCAGTTAAATGGTTTTGTCATACTAAATGATAACATACGAGTGAAAATAATTGTGATCTGTGAAATGTTTTCCATCATACCGTCAAGCGTCTTTAATTTTTCATTAGTTCCTTTCTGAAACTCAAATGTAATGTGTTTTCAAAAGCACACTTTGAATATGAATGATGTTATTTGCTCCTGCTTGCCGGTAATGAAATATTGAAATTATTTTGTCCTCTGTTCTGAGCCCTCTTTCCATAAAATGCCCCAAATGCCTGTTTTATAAAGTGTAATATTTGCATTAAATTGAGGATTTATTTTTTTGTGTTTGCTAATTTGAATATTACTCTTCAGGTTAGTTTTGCCATTAAGCAAAACTGTCATGTGCTTTTCACACAAGTTTGTCTTTGGATCAGAAGGTAAACAAAGAAATAAAAAAATATAATTATAAAATACAGCTGATTTGT
The DNA here is from genome assembly GCF_018831695.1 of Puntigrus tetrazona. Classification (NCBI taxonomy): domain Eukaryota; kingdom Metazoa; phylum Chordata; class Actinopteri; order Cypriniformes; family Cyprinidae; genus Puntigrus; species Puntigrus tetrazona. Next base: position 16,820,708 of record NC_056707.1, on the reverse strand, counting down.
TGGATTGTGCTCGTTTTGTAATCTTGCTGTTGTCTGAGTAAAGTTTAGCCCTCTGAAGAAGTATTTTAAGTGTCAGCAGTATTTCTTTATGCTTACTCTGTCAGGTCTTTGTTCTTATGTGTAAATCTCTGTTGTAATTAGGCCAAGCTCTGAAAATATCAGTTAATGAGGTGCACAGTTAATCTGGATATGCAAAGCAGACTTCATGCGCTTTTCCAGACAATACGGCTACAGAAGTCACGGAATTTGATCCGTGAAGTGTTTGGGCCACAGGGGGCTGTATGAATGGGATGGTGGAGAATGGCAAGTAATTTACTTCCCGAACAGCTCCATCCGCAACCTCTGGTGCTTAGAATGTATAAGAAATGCTTCTGAATGCAACCTGCTGTCTTTATGTCCAGATACAGACCTCATCGGTTTGCGCGCTTGATCGCATTGACAGAAAGCTCACCTGTTTCACCTAATTTAACCAGCACTCCGTAGGTAATTGGGCTCGTGCATTGACACACAGTTTTTTTTTTCCCCATTCCTCGTTTTCCTCCAAAGCGATCCAATTAATATGCTAATGAGATGATAAATATTTATGAACATTTAAATTAGGAGAAAGCTCTCAGAGCGCCGTCATGTAAATGAATTGCTTGCAGGACTTCAAAGTGTTGCTCGGCTAATGAAGTGAGGGAGATTTGCATATGGCTTTAATCAGCTGCATACTGATTATGCTTTATTATGGCGCTGGCAGCCGCTTCGCTTCTGTTCCGTTCCAGAATGAAAACGAACTTCTTCACACTCTAGTTGTTATGACAATCATGGCACAGAGAGAGTGAGAGAGAGAGAGCAAAGCAAGCAAGCCGGAGAGACTGAGAGAAAGGCAGCCACAGTTTCAGTGAAGCTTAGCCGTGTTCTGCACGTGTGTTGTTTTTCCACTCCAAACCGTTTAGTTACACAGAGAGAGACTTCTTTGCTTTTGAGGGTTGTCTGTGAAAGGGGTGCTAAGTTTGTTGTGATGCTTGTAGAGCCGCTTGACAAGGCAGGTGCAGCAGCTGCTGGTGAGTGACGTTTGTGGTCGGCAACAGCATTTTTAGATCTGTTTTACTGTATAGTGATGCTATGCTGTCTGGAGTTGAGTGGTGAACGTGTTTGGTTTGTTAATTTACACCAATCAGATTTTCTCATAACGAAACTGAGACATTCTGTGAGGTCAATAGCATATTAAGTAGAATATTTTTTTTGATGTTCAGTTTAAAAATGGTCGAGCATGTTTGATTTTTTTTTTTTTTTTTAACATTGCTGTTTCACTGTTAAAAAGTCACTGCATGATTGGTGTTTGAAGAGAAACTGAAAGTCCGACCCTACTCTGTCTGTTCCAGATTCTAGAATGAGTAATCCATCGGAAACAAGTAAATGTGCAATGGAGAGCGGGGACGAAAACACTGGTGAGTTACAGTTGGAACAGTTGGCTCTTGCATGTTTTTATATTTTCTCAGCTTGGATCTTTTTGCCTTGATCTAACACATTTCTTTTTTTTTACGCTTTGAGTTGAAACACTATGACTTCACAATTTTGAACGTTGTAAAGGGTCACTTATGCAGCTTTGACTGAGGTTGAACATGTAGGACAGTCTCTCAATATGTATTGCAGAACGTTTTTTTTTTTTTTTTGAAATAAGAAGAAAGGCCATGGAGCTGAATATCTTGGTTGAAAAGACCTTTTTGTGTGGCTCTGATCTATTGTGGCATTGACTGCTTTTCTTCTTCCAGGTGCCCAAACAAATGGACTGGACTTTCAGAGGCAGACTGTGCAAACAACAAGCGCAATCACCAATGCACACGCACAGGCCTTGCTCCAACAGGTATAATCTTTTCTCTGCGCTTGCACACACATTTGTGGTCTGTGACATGGATGAAAGAGCTATAGGAATTTAAAGATGTCCCCAGGGCCGTGTGTCTGAGTCACAAAACTGCCACTGTCTTGACGTGCGTGTGTCATTATCATGTTTCAGAATGACTGCTGAGGCTTTCCACCTGATGTCATTGTTGTTGTCTAATTGAAAATAATGTGTGAGATTTGTCGTAACTCTGAAGATTAGAGATTTAAAGCACAACATGCTATCTCCTGGTTACAGGGGAAATTATTGGGCCCCATATGCTAATTAGCTGCTCTGCAGTTGCTCGGAAACAGATGGTTGAGAATATGCAAATCTATGCAGAATTTACATGTACTGCATAACAGTTTCAGTTAATTAGCATACCCGCTTTGCTCTCCGCTTGAAGTCTCAGAAGGCTGCGGTATATTTATATCACCGTTCATCAGTGTAGAACAAAACACATTTGATTTTGGAGAAGAATTTTGGGATGGTCTTCCTCTATCCCTATTGTTTTCTTTGCCCCCATTTCCACATAGACTGAGCAAAAGCTAAAAAGTCATCTTTATTAATCCTGATTTGCTTCTGCTACCAAACTGGAACATTTAAACTAGAAAAAGCATGAACCGTATTGTTCAAAAGAGTACGAAAGTGCCTGTCCGCTTTTTCAGCGCTCTTGGCTCTGAAAGTGTCTTTCCCAATTCATTTTTTCATAGATTTTTTTTTTTTTTTAGAGAAGTAAATTATAGCATTGCAAACATTGATTTGTACATTTATTGTAAACCATTCTCTCTCTCTCACTCTACACACACACACACACACACACATATATATATATATATATATATATATATATATATATATATATATATATATATATATATATATATATCTCTAAAACATTTGAGTGTGATGACAGGCACTATTTGCAGTGCTTCACAAGCTAAAATGTTCTTTCTTGGCAAAATCATGGGTTATATAGTTTTTCATGAGAAGTTCCATTTGTTATACATGATTATTTAAAAATAAATTAAAATATATGGCACTTCTATTCATCATCATTTTCTTCATTCTGAACAGTTGGGTATCAGTTTCCTTTTTGAAGTGGTGGAACCCTTTTGTGACTTAAAATCACCTTTAGGTTGACCATTACTTGTCAGTAGCACAAAAATACTTTATATCACTTCAGGCTGCCAATTCTTGCTGGTTTGATTGGCCAACCTAAAACCTAGACAGGCTTCAGTGTCATTGCATCATCAGTGTGGTATATACATATAAACCTGTTATGTAGTGACACACTGAAATTTCACTGTTTTCTGTTTTGTGCACAAATTCAGGATTGGGGGGGAATCATTGAAATAATAAAAATAATGCACACCCAAGGATTACTGTGTAGGTTGATATATAATAATTCCTGGCTAACTCTAAATGGCACATTTTGACAATGACAACATCTGCAACTACCATTGAGTCCAGGGTAAATGGGCCTATTGCCAAAATGTGGTGATTAGAGGTTAAATGAATTCTTGTCTTTGTTTCTTTGTCTTGCTCTCTTTTCTGCAGTTGACTTTGACTCCAGCGCAGCAGCAGTTATTGCTGCAGCAGGCTCAGGCTCAGCTCTTAGCAGCAGCGGTGCAGCATTCAGCCGGCCAGCAGAGCAGCACTACAGGAGCCAGCATCTCTGCCTCCGCTGCCACCCCATCACCCAGATCCTCTCTCCCCAACCCATCCAGATCACACCTGTAAGAGAGCCGCCAGTCCCGTGACTGAAATGCCTTGTTTTATTTGAATGTATTTATTTAGCCATTCTTTCAGTGCAATTATTATCATTTGAATAAATGGTATTTCAGTAAAGGCAAAACTAAGGGATTACAGACTTTAGCAAATGGGTGGCTGAAAGAAATCGGAACAAATATGTGACCCAGGACCTCAAAACCAATATTACATTATTGGGGAATATTTATAGCAATAGCCAAAAATGTAAAGTATAGGTCAAAATGCTGAATTTTTATTTCATGGCAAAAATCATTAGGACATTAAGTAAAGATCATGTTCGGTGAAGAGATTTGGTAAATTTCGTACCATAAATATATGAAAACTTGCTAAGAACTTTGAGCAATTTTACAGACAATTTTCTTAGTATTTTTTTTTGCACCCTCAAATTTCAGATTTTGTCAGACAAAAATTGTCTCATCAAAACACGCATCATTAGAAAACTTATTTATTCAGCTTACACATCATGTATAAATCTCAGTTTTGAATATTTTACCCTTATGACTGGTTTTGTGGTCCAGGGTCACATATGGAAAAAGATAACACATTAAGAGATAAATATACAATTTTTGATGGAGTTTGCAGACCTTTCAATTTATTCTTTAAATGTGCCAAATGTGTTGGCAAATTTAAAAAGGAGGCATTTCCTCTAGGATCAAAGTTGCAGAAAACGAAACCTAAATGTTTTACTTTGCCGATTGTCATGGAAACAGCAAAATATATTTTTGTAACAAAATCTAAAATGTCTTTACTGTTGAACCCTACTTATTTTTAATTGATGAGGTTGTCATGGCAGTCATAGCTTAACTGGCATGCTTGGTATAGTGACTCATACTAATGTTGTTCACGTTCTGCGTTTGTGTGGAACAATAAAGCAGTTACAGCAGCTGCAACAGCAGCAGAACCTCAACCTGCAGCAGTTTGTGCTGGTCCAGCCGGGCCACCCCATCGCAACACAGCTGCAGCCCGCGCAGTTCATCATCTCGCAGACACCACAGGGCCAGCAGAGTGAGTCCAGTGTCATCTTAACTTTCTCTCCAGCCCTCTGTGTCATCCACCTATCTGATTGCACCGTCTTTCCTCTTGCTCTAACCAGGTCTCCTGCAGGCCCAGAACCTTCTAACTCAACTACCTCAAAGCCAAGCCAACCTCCTGCAGACCCAGCCAAGCATCACACTTGCCACACAGGTCAGGGTCATCCCATTCACCCACTGCATCCATTGTTTTATTTTTGATCTGTTAGACATCTGCAAGAGTGGATTTGCATACACCTTTTGTATCTATTGCAAACAGCGCTGACTGCAGTGTACATTTTTTTCACAGCCTGCTACACCCACACGCACGATAGCAGCGACCCCCATCCAATCCCTTCCTCACAGCCAGACGACACCAAAGCACATCGACACACCCAGCCTGGAGGAGCCCAGCGACCTGGAGGAGCTAGAGCAGTTTGCCAAGACCTTCAAACAGAGACGTATCAAACTGGGCTTCACGCAGGTAAACAGGGATTTACTGCTTACAGTTAATGCGCACTCTTGTTGATCTCACTATTCGGATGTCTCTGGGGTTATTTAGTCATCAGAGAAGCTGAATTATTTTGAATTATTTGCATTCTCCTTCATAAGTCACTTGTAAATTCTTTAACATTTTAATGCTATTGTTTTGCTTGTACCAGGGGGATGTTGGCCTTGCCATGGGGAAACTTTATGGGAATGACTTCAGCCAAACCACCATTTCTCGCTTTGAGGCCTTGAACCTGAGCTTTAAAAACATGTGCAAACTGAAGCCTCTGCTTGAAAAATGGCTAAATGATGCAGGTATGTATTTTCTCTGCTTTAAGCCATTTCTCTTCTTTGCTGCCTTCATTTAGAATAACATTGTATACCATGAAGAATGTTAGAAAGGATATGAAGATTCCTGGTGCATTCCTCTTTAGTTTTGGAGTTCCTCTCAGTGCACTGCAAGTCTCGGGTCTTTTTATATAAAGCTAATGTTTTACTTAATGTTGCTAAGTAGTAGAGCTGATGCTTCAAAGCACATCCGCAGTGCTGTGTGGCACAGGTGCTTATATCACTCCTTTGTGCTTTGTACGCGCTGTTTGTGCAGAGAACCAGACGTCTGACCAGGCCCTGTCCAGTCCCAGCTCTCTTGGCTCACCTGGGCTGGGCATGGAGGGTCTGAACCGCCGCCGCAAGAAGAGGACCAGCATTGAGACCAACATCAGAGTGGCCTTAGAAAAGAGCTTTCTGGAAGTGAGCGACATCTCACATCAGAGCTTATTTGATGAGCAAGTTTTACTAGTGTTTGAACTATCAATTAAATTGAATTAGAATGATTAAATATGCAATTCATATTTTCCGTAATTTAGTTTATTATTTGTATTATTTTTTTATGTACATTAAATTATATACACTCATTTATAATATACAGTAAGATTATAATATATACACAGATTTATATGCTGTGTTTTATCAGAATGCACTGATTTAAAAAATTAGTTGAAAATTTATTCTTTACACTAAAAATATTAAACATTTATAATACAGTAGTAGCCGTTGCAAAATATTTAAAAATACAATTATTGTATTTATTTATAATAACATTTATCATTTTAATATTAAAATATTAATAATAATTTACTTCAGGTTTACATTAATTTATATTATTATTTTTATTATTGTTAGTAGCAGTGTACTTTATTACTACTACTACTACTATAATAATAATAATAATAATAATAATAATTTTTCAGTTTGAACATTGAAGTTTTTTTTAAATCGCATTCGTTGCTATTAGTAGTAGTAATAGTAGTGTATTATATATGATGATAATAATTATAAATAACAATACAGCACTATAAATCTGTAATATTAAACTATAAATTAAAATGTAAATAATCTGTATGATTTAATGATTAATTACCTTCTTGCATGATCAGAAACAAAACATCCACAACATTCACCCCTTCTTTTAACTAACCATACATTCATACAGTCCTGTTCAAACATTTGAGATTGTCTCAACTTAAAAGGTTCCAGCTGAATTATTACTTCCTCAGACCATGGGCTGTAGGCTTGTAGGTCTTTGTGTTTTGTTTGCCGTAAGGGCGCTTTCTTGTGCATTTGCCCTTTTAAGCAGAACCAAAAACCTACCTCTGAGGAGATCACCATGATCGCGGACCAGCTCAACATGGAGAAAGAGGTGATCCGAGTATGGTTCTGTAACCGCAGACAGAAGGAGAAGAGGATCAACCCACTCCAGCAGTGGCAGCGCCGTCAGCACTCCTATCAAAGCAATCTTCTCTCCACCACACCTCTGGTACGCGACATGCAAACTGCCTCCCTTCATTCATCACAGCAGATCTGACTGCTTAAAATAGTGCTAAACCTCCTCCTTTCCTCCTTCCCTCCTTTTACAGGCACCGAGTACAGCAAGTCTTGTGACCAGTAACACACCGACTACAATGACTGTAAACCCAGTTTTGCCTCTCACCAGCACTAGTGTCTCCAGCATCGGTTTCACTGGTAGGCAAGAAAACACTCCTATTGTTCTCCTCACAATCTTTAAAGGGGTCATGTGATGCTATTTTAAAGATATTATTTAGTTTATTAGGTGTAATAGAATTTCTTGACATGCTGTAATGTTCAAAAAACACATTATTTTTCCAACACTTGACATAATTGTATCTCCTCTATGCCCCACCTCCCTCAAACTCATTGTTTCGACAAAGTCCTCCTCTGACAAGCACAGTCTGCTCTGAATGGCCAGCTGGCACAGTGCATTGTGATTGGCCGAATACCACAAGCTTGCAGCAGAAATGTAACACCCCTTTTCTTAATCGTGAAGTCCAGCTTTCAAAATAAATGTAAAACAGTTAATGATGTCCTTAGTAATGTGACCCTGTCTCTCTCGCACACATGACATGTTTTAAAGCCCTGTCACACAGGATGCGGAATGGGCTGCGTTATGAAACCAGTCATTTCCATGGCTTGTGCCGTGCGAGAGCTAAACTCCACACTGGAATGGTCAATAGCAAATACTTAAAACTAATAACAACACATACTTGTTTTTTTTTTTTTTTTGGTTTTTTCCAGAAATAGCCTTTGCATAACCTTTTGTAACCCTGTTGTCTCTAAAATGCAATGCACAAATCCAAAAAAATGGGTTGTGCTGATCTGTCGTAAGTAATCCTAATGATTTCATATACTTTAGGAAGGCCAAATAAAGTGTCAGCATCTCCCTGACTGGCTGCATCAACACTGCTATGCAATCCTTCTATTGTTGCGTGACTATTTGGGCTGCTTTGTGCAAATATTACCACATTTTGACGTAGACATGTGGGGGGGTGTTTTAACTAGCCGTTTAGTCCAGTTTTCTAGTTGTGGGAGACTTTTAACTAACTCTCATACAGATCTTATACTTGCGTGAACGACTACATACCACACTAAAGAACCCTTTTAAAAGTCTTTTATTCCTCCAGGCACAACTATTGGCTCGGCTACCACTAACACTGCATCGGTCATCTCCACAGCGCCTGTGATCACCACCGCAGCATCCTCTCCTTCGCTCAGCCCATCTCCCACCGCAGCGCAGACGTCCTCCTCAGAGCACGCTTCTGCTCAGGAGACGGTGACTGCAGTAAGTTCCTCCCTGGCGCAAACTCTGGGCACTGGGCAGGTGATGGTGGCAGCTCCCAGCCTCTCAGCTGCTCTGCAAGGAGCTGCCCAGCTGCCCACCAGCGCCAGTATCGCTGCCATGGCTGCAGCTGCAGGCCTCAATCCTGGCCTTATGGCATCCTCACAGTTCACTCCTGGGTAAGTGTCATTTTAATCTTCTGAAAGAACCTTGAGCTTGTGATTTGGACATCGGTGTGTTTAATACTTCTCTGGTGTTTCTCGTGCAGCGGGGCTCTTCTAAGTTTGGCACCCGTGGTCTCGGTAGCGCTTTGAGTCCAGCACTGATGAGCAACAGCACCTTGGCCACAATCCAAGGTGTGTGGAGCGGCAAGTACCCTTGAATTTACTTCTATTAATATGGCTCTGCATGTGCATGATGAATATGTGGCAGAAAAACAATGTTTTAGTGGCACTTTTGTCACTATACACTCTCAAAAGCTTTCTGCATTTGAAATATTTGCATACAATTCCAAGATTAAAAATGACTTATTTGCATACAATGAAAATATTCTAAACAACATATTTGCATACAGTGCAAATCTTTATAAGTTCATGTGACCATCTGAGTGCAAGTTTTATAGATAATCTTTTTGTAGTACAATTATTTTTTTATTTATAATATTAATATTTTATATATATATAAAAATTATGAAATTTCTTTAATCCTGTTGTAATATATTATTGTTTAATAGCAGTAGTAGTGTACTTTGTTTCTAATAATAATAATAATAATAATAATAATAATAGCAATAATACTATTCTGCAATTTGTTTATAAAAGTTTATATTAAATCACAAGTTTCTAATTGTTGCTATTAGTATTGTAATAATTTACTTATTATATTATTTTCATAATAACATTAAAAAAATAGTGTTGTATAACTGAACAGAAATTTGAGTTTGTATGGAACGCTTTACATTATCAGAAAGTGAAAATCTACAATATTTCTTTAAGAATCTATATTTTTTAATGATTAACATCAATCTTATTTGGTTGATATGATTGGTAATATAATAGAAAGTATTATTTGTTTAAAAAAATTTAACAAATGAAATATATTACACATTTGCCAGTATCTGAATGCATAAATTACAGAAAATATTTCAAAATGAACGTGCTAGGCCTGGGTATGTAAAGAATAGTCAGTTTCAAGTTGGCAGTCAAAATTTCTATATTGCTGTATTTCTTTTCTACTAATTTTATCTGTTATAGGCCACTGCACCTGGAGTTAAAATGCTGTTCATTGTCTCTTTAGCTCTGGCATCTAGTGGCACTCTGCCGACATACATCCTGGATGGGAGCGGGAACCTGCTGTTTGCCAACACCAGCGCCGGCAGCACCCCTAACCTTGTGACGGCACCGCTCTTTCTGAACCCTCAGAACTTGTCACTGCTTGCCAGTAACCCGGTTAGCCTGGTGTCTGCGGGAGGGGCCGCGGGGGCTGCCGGAGCCCTCAACCTGCACATCACCGCTGATGCCCACCAGAGCGCTGTCACTACAGCAACTATGCCCGCCTCCACCATCACCACGGCCTCCAAGGCCCAGTGAAAGCTTTACCCACTCCTCCTAGACCCCTTTCCTCTTTCTAAGTTTTTTTTTTCTATCTCTTGCTACCACCAAAAACAAACCTTTTAAATAGGATTTAATGTTGTTTTAACGTTATCTTAAAGTTTTAAGTTTATACGTTCTAATTTACACCTTAATCTGCGATGTTTGGACCTCATTGATGGGTTGACTTCAACCAAATCAACCGTAAGCGAATGTTGGCGTCTCTACAGAGCTTGCATCAGGAGAGCAGAAACCTCCCTGGACATTGTGCCAAGCCTCTGTGTGGCGCAAAGACATATTCGCTTTCAGTGAACTCGCTCTTTTCTCCCATTTTCACATGAAACCTCTTCTTCAGAGGTATTTCTGAAATGCTTTTAACCAAAAACTTTGTTTACTCTGTGTTGAATGATACCTTCTTACTGCTGACAGTAACCTCCTCTTCCTCACTGTAGAAAAATGTTCTGTCTATGATCTCTGTCTATGATTTCACTGGAGATCCTGCTTTACAGACGCCCGGTCCCCGTGGAGCGTTTCCTTTTAGATGCACATGATTTATTTTTGTCAAGCAATGGGTTAGCTTTATGTCCATTATCTTACTAACTTGTGGTTACAAGGCTTTAAATGGAGTAATAAGCGGCTGTGATGCGGTTTCATTGCTTTAAGGAATCGTTCGACTGGCCTTTCTTTCTATTGAAATGCTTTCAGATATTGTTTTCATATCATATCGTAGTTTACTCGGTAGCAGAAGACTAGTCTGGGTCTGAATCCTCACCCAGTAACAGGCTCACTTAATATACTAAAAGCTTTAACGAATTATGAAATGATTCGCCACGGAGGAGATGTTCGGCGTGGGCGAAAGTAACTGAGCAGTACAGTCTACTTTTAAGCTTCAGTAACTGAGAGCTCGCAACGTTAGCATCAGGCTATGTAACCACGCAAGGTAAACCTCCTCGCGGTCTTCCTAACATGGGATGTACTTAAGGTATCACCACCTGATTGTGAGGGTGTAGGTCAAGCGAGATAAAGTTGGATGATGTTCAAGTTTTGTTTTGTTTTTGTTTTGTTTTGGGTTTTTTTAGGGTCTTTGGTTTTCTACTTGTGCACAGTATCTGTACCAAAAAACTGGATTTGAGAACTGCAGTCTGCTCGGTTTTTAGCAGAACTTCTGTCACGCTTTAAGAGGTCTTTATTTCGGAGGTCTTTGTATTGCCTCTATTTCAAGATATACCAAAAATCTTTGTTATACCTGTTGCTGTATATTGCTACTGTAGCGTAGTTTAAGCCTAAATATTTATGAGCGAAGGCTCTCGGTAGACCACAGGAAATATAATGCAATATTTTGATCTTTTCCAAAGACGAAAACATAGTTGTTCTTTTTATTTCTTTCATTTGAGATGGCTGCCCCTCCTCAATTTTGTAGTGTCAGTGAAACTAACCAAATAGATCCGAGGTGAGAGCAGGACGTGATACTACAGCAAAGGACCAGTTTGAGGTTTGGGATTGTCCCTCCTGCTGGTCATTGATGAGGACTTTTAGAGACACGAATGGGGGAGTCGGTTTTCCCGTTTTGTTAAGATCATTTCAAATTGTAAACATGGAAGTAAAGCAAGCGCGTTCTTACTTAACAGGCTTTTCGAACATTTTCCCTTCTTTGTAGTTGCAAGGCGCCAGATTCAGTCCTTCGTTATCTGAAATCAGGGCCTTCTCTAAATTTCACTCCAGCCCAATGCGTAGGCTGTACCTTGGAGGACAGAAGCAGGCGTGAAATATCCGTTATAAAGAGGTGAGAACTTAATAAGGGGTTTTAGCCGAATGGTCTGTTTTGTTTTTCCCTACCAATGTAATGCAGCCATGATGTAAAGCTTGAACCAAAGTCGATTTCTCACTAGCTGCTGTGCCTGTGTGTGCCAGTGTAATGCTGACCACACTTTCACTACTCACTACTGACAAACTTTACCATCTATTACACTTCTTTTAAACCCTACTCCTTTTGACTCGCATTGTCCGACCAATATGAAGAAATATAGCTTCTCTAGCGCAGCGCTAACTTGCTTTAGCTCTCGATATCTGAGCGGTTAACGATCCAAAGAGAATCTTAAGGGCCTTGTGTTTAAGTGCTGTTGAGATTTTGGGAGTCTGTGTCCTTCATTTCTTTCTTTAACCTTTGTTAAGAGTCTTTGTTTTTGGATGTAATCTAATTGGACTCAACACCCATGCTGCGTTTTCGACAAATTAATAGCAATAGAAATATCAAGAGTCCACCAAACGTTTAATTTAAAATCCAGAAGAACCTGTGGAAATGCAAAAGACTCTAAAATGGCTTCATTTGACAAGAAGGTGGATTTTTAGTGTTGCATTGGTACACTGTCTAGACTTGCTTTTTTGTTGTTTATTCTTGTTAATGAACATTGGAGAACAGGTATTCTGGGAGAATAACAGTACTGTCTCATCCGTAGCATTGCTTTTAACACACACACACACGTTTTAAATTCTGTGACAAAGTGGTCAGAGTCTCCCCTTACTGTCCCTTTTGTCATTCGTTACTGTGGCCTTGTCTGTCAATTTTTGTTAAGACTGTTTGTTAGCGACGCTATGTGTTTTATTGTTAATATGATTTGAAATACCTCAGCAGCACTTACATGGAAGGTTCACTTTAAGCAAAAGACACCAGTAGTCAACTCCAGAATGTAAAAAAAGCTGTTTTTGACAGTCCATTTTAAAATGACCAACATGTAAAACAAAACTACAAAGTATAACAGGAAAATAATAATGTCTCACAAGTCTACTACTGCTATTTCAAGTACTACTATTACTACTTAAAGGGTATGTCCAGGTTAACTTGTAATGAATATTTTATCCTACTTGCCAAAGTAAAAAGAAAAAAAAAAAAAAAAAAGCCTTTGTCTTTGCGGCTGGGTCTTGTTGCTGCTCATTCCGCTGGTTCTGTCCGAAATTTCAACGTAGCCTCTCTGGACATGTAGATTTATGTGTTGTTTTATGCATTAGTGTCACGACCCGGTGGTCGCCGGGACTGTGGGGAGTTACTGATATATTTATCTGAGGAATGACTCAAAGATTAGAGAACTTCTTTTCTAAATTCTATATATATTCACTTATGTAAGATGCTCATATTTTATATTTGAACTAATATCTAGTTTGAATGTAATATGGGCATCTTACATAAATGAGCTCTATAGAGAATTTAGAAAAGTTCTCATGCCCAGTCATTCTCAGATAAGCTATATCAGTAACTCCACAATCCCGACATTTTCAAATCATATTACTGTCTCAAAACATAACACATAATCCCATGTCCAAAGCTACAAAGAAACCTCCAGCTCTTTGCTGTTTAACCGCAAAAGACAAAACTTTACTGCTGCATGGCAATGAACAAATATTCATTACAATAGTTTGCTACTGACAAAGCCACTTGAAACAACGTGTGTTTGTGGACTGCATGCCATTACTATGACCCTGCACACACAGCAGTTTTTGTTTTATATTGATGGGCTAAGTGAACTGTCAAGCAACACACATTCTGGGGTATTCCACACAGTGGTCTTTGCTGGGTGAACCTTTCATTTGTAGTAACTGCTGGCATTCAAATCATGTGCTAATAAAACACATAGCGTAATAAGCTGATCTTAACAAGTCCGACGAGCAAACAGTGACTTGAGTGGCAAGGTTGAGGAAGACTCTGACCACTTTGTCTGGGGAAATTTGATATGTATTTGGCAATGCTACGAATAATTGTGCTATTATCTAAAATCTGACTACTCAATTCATTAGCAAACAAACAACAAGCACTGAAGTCTAAACGATGTGCCAATGCAAACACTAAAATCACGCTGTATCAAATCAGAAAACAACACACATTTCACGAGTTCTTCTGTGGACTGAAATTAGCATTTGATCGAACTTCTTGATATTTCATTGCTTTATTATTGTGACTGCTCTTTATAGTGTTAGTCAATTAGATACATCCCAAAAAAACAAGACTTCGCAACAAAGGTTAAAAGAAAGAATGAAGGGCACAATTCCCAAAATACCAACAACACTTAAACACAGAGCCTGCTGAATAGATTAACTTTGCTCGAATGCTCGAGCTAAAGCTGAGATTGGCAGCTTCTGCTAAAGCTACTGTTCTTCATATTGAATAGGACAATGAATCAAGGAAATGAGGTACAAGAAGTGGCAATAGATGTTGAGATTTGTCGTATGAATGATGATTAGTGTGGTCGCCCGCGGCACGCAACGCAGTGAAAACCGACTTTGGTGTCAGCTTTTACATCGTAGCTTTGCGGCCTTGACGGAAACAAACAATTCGTTGACTAAAACCCCTTGTGGATTCTCGCCTCTTCCTCTTGATTATTTCATGCCTTCTATCTCAGGTATGCAACCTACTTGTTGTTGGAGATATTGCAAGAAGCACGATTTCAGTGGCGAAGAACTGAGCTCTGGCCTTACAACTACAAAGAGAGGAAAATGTTGAAGCACTGTTAGCTAAGCGGCGACGCTTTACTTCCATGTTTAATTTGAGGTAATCTTAACAGAAAACATTCTTCGATGCGGCTATAAAGTCTCATCCTTAACCCGGCAGTTTGCTGTGCATCTGCTACTACGCAGTCTATTTGATTAACGCGAAACCGAGGAGAAACGCTTTCCTCTAATGAAAGAAATAAAAGAGGTAACTATATTTTCGTCTTTAGAAAAGATCAAGCATGTGCATTGTATTCTGTGATCTACGAAGCCGGCTTCATAAATATTTGAAGCAAGCTCATTGCAATAACGGCTGCAGCAACAGGTATAACAGATTTTGAGCATATCTAAGTTTCTCTCACGGCAAAGACATATTAAGCGTGACGAAAGTTCTGCTAAGAAACTACAATTTTTATTTTAGTACACAAATGCTGAAATGAAAAACCAGGCAAACTTAAAACAAACAAAAACAAAACAAGCGAACATCATCAACATGCGCTTGACCTACGCCCTCGCATTCGAATGGTGACCTGCAAAGTACATCCCATGTTAGGAAAGACGGCGAAGGCACGCTGGCGTGAACCCAACCTGATACTGTGTTACTGAAGCTCTCGGTTACTGAAGCTTAAGAAGCCAGACTGTACTACTCGGTGCTAGCCCGCGCGTATCTCGGCGAATCGTTTCGCCAATTAGTTAACACAGTATATTAAATGACCTGTGCTGGGTAATTCGAACTTGAACTGATGCTGCCGGTAAACTGCGATATGATATGAAAACGTATCTGAAAACGTTTCAACAAAGGCCGATCGAAACGTTCGCTTAAAGCAATGAGCCGCATCTGCACGCTTTGTCTTCCATTTAAAAACACTGTGGCTACAAGTTAACGAATAATGGACATAAGCAACGACAACGACAGCTCAAATCGTAATATCAAAGGCGCTCCGCGGGCTGACTCTGCGGATCTCCGATGAAATCATGAACGAATCATGAACGAGCATTTTTCTACGGTGAGAAGAAGGAAGATTTTGTCGGCAATGGTAATATTCAACGAGTAAACAAAGTTTTGATTAAATACCTCTGAGAAGAAAGAAGGTTTCGTGAAAATGGGAAGAAAGGCGAGTTCTAGCGAGTATGTCTTTGGCATGCACAGAACTTTGGCACAACTGTCCAGGGAAGAACTGCTTAACTTTCACGATGCCGAAGCTGAAAACGTAACATTAAACTTTTAGCCCATTTGGTTGAGAAGTCAACTGCAATTAGGTCAGCAAAATTAGAGCGTATGGCTAAAACTTCAGAATAGCGTTAAAACAACATTGTCTATTTGAAAGGTTTTGTTTTATTATTAATAACAGAGATGAAAAAGAAAACTTAGAAAGAGAGAGGTCTAGGAGAATGGTAAGCTTTCGTACTGGGCACCGTGTGATGAGCAGGCGCACGCCAATTGCTGGCCAGTGTTGGCTGCAATTGGGCGTCGGCGACGATGTGCGGGTTGAGCTCGACAACCGCTGTTACTGGGCGAGTTACTGACAACGATGTTCACGAGTTCGCGGTGCGCGAGGCCAGAACAACTGCCCGGCATCTAATGTGTTAACAGCAGGTTCGGCTGTAATCGAAGGATATGTGGCTCGTTTTTGAAATGATTCTTGAAACCAAAAGAAACGATGAACAACATTTAATAAAATTGTGAAAAGAAAATACGACAATAGAAATTTTGACTGCCAACTTAAACTGACTGTACGCCGAGCTTTAACTGCGCGTTGTTTGTAGTATTTTCTGTATTATGCATTCGGTGTCATTGGAAATCTGTATTGTATTTCATTTGTTACATTTTTAAACAAATATTACTATTATAATGCAATCATGTCAACAAATAGGCCAGTATTGTCATTAAAATAGATGCGAAAATATTGTAGATTTTCACTTTTCTGATATTATGGCATTGCCTAAACTCAATTTTCTATTAGTATACAACACTATTTTAATGTTATTATGAAAATAATATAATAAGTAATTATGCAATATATGCTGCCGATGAAAACTTGTATTTAAGCATATAACTGTATAAACAAGCCACGAAATATGTATTGCTTTTGTGTATTATTATTGACAGTAAATGAAACAGAAATGCATACTATGACCAAACAATAATATGTTACAACGAGACAAAAAGAACTCGTAATTTTAACATATAAAAAATATTGTATAAATAAAACAATTGTACTACAAAAGGTATCGCAAACTTGCGCTCAGATGTCACATGTTTGCACTGTATCTGGCTATGTTGTTTAATATTTTTCATTGTATGCAAACAAGTGCATTTTCGATATACCATCCTTTAATGAAAGCACGAAAGTAATGAGCAAAAAGTGCCGCTACTTTATTGTTTTTCTGCCGCATGTCATGCATGCGAAACTGGTAACTGAAGTAGTAGTACGCTCCACGCACCCTTGTGGCAGTCTTTGTTGCCATCGATGCTGAACGAAAGCTACCGACCACGGTATATTTTAAACACTTTACAAAGCACACCGAAGCGTGGCACCGCGATAATAATCACAGCTCAGTTGCTCCGGAAAATGACACTTACCGAGGCTGTGAAGGGCCTGCCGCTGAACGAAGTTGAACCTGCAGCGCAGCCGTAATATCCGCTGGTGAGCAGCTGGGCGGCTTCCTTTACCAGAGCGCTGGCGGGGCTGCCACCTCTTACGCGTGCCGTGGAAGAAACTTTTACTGCGATCGCTCTGAGAGCGGCGTGCTCTGAGGAAGAGATGCGCTGCGGTGAAGATGAGCTGAGCGAGAAAGAATAACGGAGCCAACGATACGGCGCTGCTGAAAGACGACGATGCAGTATTAGTGTTAACCCGAAGAGCTCAATTGTGCCTGGAAAATGGGCTTTAAGGTTTAACAGTAATGATATGTAACGTTCGCGCGAAATGAATGCTGTGGTAATTAAGAAGTCTCCGCAACTGAAAAGCTGAACTAAGCGACTGAATTAAAACACCCGCATGTCTGCGATCAAAATGTGGTAATATTTGCGCAAGCAACAATGTCAGCGCAACAATAGAAAGACACGCCAACTTGTGCAATGCAACCGGTGAAGATGCTGACACTGTAACCTTCCACAAAGCTAATAATCGTGGAATTGCACGAATCAGCTGCAACATGAATTTGTCCCCATTACACGACCCACAAGACAACAGGGGGTTACAAAAGGTGTGCAAAAAACTAAACCCTACTGAAAGCTGCAGTATGTGTTATTATTAATTTTAAGTATTTGCTGTGACCATTCAGTGTGGAGACAACTCTCGCGCAGCTTTGGCTCATGGAAAATGACTGGTTTTCATAACACTGGCCATTCACATCTATGTGACGAGCTTTAAAATGATAAATATGTGGAAGCTGGTCACGACCACAGGGCATCATTAACTGTTACGTTTATTTTAGCTGAACTCCGCGTTGAAAAGTGTTATTTCTGCTGCAACATAAATATCAAATAATCACAATGCGCAGTATTCCAACTAATCGTCAAGCGGTGCCAACTTGTCGAGGAGGACTGTCGAAACAACGAGTTTGAGAAGTGGTATGAAGAATACAGTATGTCGAAATATTTGGAAAAATAATGTGTTTTTGAGCATTACAGCATGTCGAAATTCTGTACACTAATAGGCAAATAACTCTTGAAAATGGCATCACATACCCCTGGGTAATGAGAGTAACTCAAGTGTTTTTCTTGCCTGCCGGTGAGCTTGACAACTGAACATAGTGCTGGTGAAAACAGGCGCTGTTTGATCATTATGGCTCGTTAATACTGATCTGGAACTGCAGCTTTCCGGTAACTAGAGGGAAGAGGAGAGAAAGGAGGAGGTTGTGCAACGGTCGAATGCTGCTGTGATAATGAGAGAAAGCAATTTACATGTCGTGCAAGTGTGTGAGAGAAGATTGCTTTGATAGGAGTGCGACGGCATGCCACTGCTGAGTGAGTTGATCTCTTCTTCGTCTGTCTGTGATTACAAGGCATGCTCGGACTCACCTCTTTCTCCGTGATCGCGATCATGGTGATCTCCTCAGGCAGGTTTTTAGTTCTGTAAAGAACGGCTCCGCAAGCCGCTACGGCTTTGAAACAAACACAAAGACCTACAACCAGCCCATGTCTGAAGAGTAATGAACTGGAGTGCTAATTGAGACAATCTCAAATATTTAGTACGAGACATATAATTTGTAGTTATTAAGAAGGGGGATATGTTATTGAATCTTCATTTCTGATCATGCAGAAAAATTAATCAAATCATAGATTAACCATTTTAATTTTATGGTTTAATATTACAATTTATGAATATGTATTATTATTATATTATCGCCATATATAATACACTACTATTACTACTTTACTAGCTAACAACAGTCTTGTTAAAAAACTTCAATGTTCAAACTGAAAAAGATATTATTATGTGTTGTTATTATTATAAGTAGTAGTAATAATAAAGTACACTGCTACTAACAATAATAAAATATAATATAAGTATGTAAACTAGTAAGTATTATTAATATATTTTAATATTAAAATGATATAAAATGTGTAGCAAAGTAAAATACAATATTATTTTAATATTTTAACATGCTATAATGCAAAATGTTTGTGCTACAAATGCAAGATAAATTTTCAACTATTTTTAATCCCAGTACGACAAAACTGCAACATATATCTGTGTATATATTATAATCTTACTGTATATTATAAAATGAGTGTATATAATTGTGTATAAAAAAATAATACAAATAATAAACTTAAATTAGGAAAATATAATTGCATGTTGTCATTCACAATTCAATTTAATTGATAGTTCAACACTAATCATTTATATCAATAGCTTTCTGAATAAGCTCACTTTCTTTCTAAGGCCGCTCTGTCAGTCTCAGTGCTGGTCCTCTTGCTGGCGGCCCTCCATGCTGGCCCGGAGTATTGAAGAGCACGGAGACAATTCTCTGCACCAAACAGCACTGGCACACCAGGGAGTAATCTCAGCGCATGGCCTTACAGCTGCTGCAGATGTGCTGAAGCCGGCTCTGCTATAGCAACATTGGCTGAAACGTGGCTTATGGAGCCGAACTGCAGTGCTGAGAGAACTCCAAAACTGAGAGAATGCAGGAATCTTCATGTCACTGCATTCTTCATGTTACAATGTTGACGGCGCAAGAAAGAAGTAATGGCGCAGGCGTACACCGTCATTTAGCCATTCAACGGAAGGCTTCGGTTGCGCATCAAGCTGAGTTCAAGGTCAAACGAAGATGACAGTTTATTCTTCTCCCCGTAACACGAGCACAATGCAAGCAAAACATTAACATTAAATGTTAAAGGCTACGGCGGAAAGGAGAATACCAAGTAATTCAAGTAATTCAGCTTCTCTGAAGAGACATCGTGAGCGAGATCGCTGGGGTGGCATTAACAGTATCCTGTTTTTCGCGTGAGCGGTTGATAAGTCTCTCTTGATGTAGTAAACTCTGGCTCACTCCGAATGGCTGTTTCTCCGACTGGTACTCGATAATGCTTTGTGTCGTCTGGCTGAAGGATTGGATGAGGAATGCTGCTATATGGCGTGTGGGTGTGGCGGCTGTGAAAAATGTACTACGGTCAGCGCTGTTGCAATAGATAAAGGTGTGTCTAAATCACTTTCTTGGAAATGTCCCTAACAGATCAAATAAGGCAATGGATGCAATGAGCAGATGAGATGACTGACTGTGGCAGTGTGATATGGCTGAGTGCTACAGGAAGGCAACTGGCTTTGAATGGTTGGTGAAAATTCACCAGAGCCTGCAGAAGATTTTAATTAGTGGAGAAAAACTTGGTACATCAAACAAATTAGATAACACAGAGGCTTTGGAAGAAGGGTGGGCAGGCACTGGAACTCACTCTGCCCAGCCTGTGTGTCTCGCGGTGACTGAGCTGCGCGGAGCTGCAGCTTTGTGTTGCGATAAACAACCCGGCAGACCAGCGCAAACTGCAGGTGAGTGCTGCTGGCCCGGCTGCTGCGCAACTACTTTTGTTATTCACACAGGCATGAAGTAATTCTTTGTGTTATGTACCTGGCACATGCCAGGTGCTATGACTTTCTGCATGTGTTCTTTCATCAGTGCAAGTGAGGTTCGGCAATAGGTACATTTTAGGTACATTAAGCTGCTGTTTCCAAACAGTAAACAATGTTCATTGATTTATAGATTTTCTGCAACGACTCTGAAGAAATATGCCTTTTAAATTTGT
Source organism: Puntigrus tetrazona (assembly GCF_018831695.1). Classification (NCBI taxonomy): domain Eukaryota; kingdom Metazoa; phylum Chordata; class Actinopteri; order Cypriniformes; family Cyprinidae; genus Puntigrus; species Puntigrus tetrazona. The sequence continues at coordinate 16,800,118 of NC_056707.1, read as the reverse complement.
AGCTTGCATTGGCATTTAAGAGTAGGGTAGTCTGCAAACTCCATCAAGTATATATTTATATAGCAATGTGTTATCTTTCATATGTGACCCTGGACCTGAAACCGGTCATGAGTATTCAAAACTGAATATACATGATAATAGCGAATAGAAAGGATTTTCTGGCTGATGAGTGTTTTATTGAGTTGACAAAATCTGAAATTTAGTGCAAATACTAAGAAATTGTCTCCAAGATTCTTAGCAATTTTCTTATATTTATGTGCAGTACTAATCTCTTCACTTGAGCATGTCTTTATGGCTGTCTAATATTTTGCCATAATAAAAATTCAGCATTTATTTATACTACATTTTTGGCTATTATATAAATATTCACAATAATATTTAATATTGATTTTAGCTCTGGAAATACATATTTGTTCATTCTTTCAGCCACCCATTTGCTAAAGTCTGTAATCCCCTTAGTTTGCCTTTACTAATGCCATTTGTTAAATGATAATAATTACACTGGCAAATAGCTATCGCTACATTCAAATAAAGCTGAGCATTCATCACTTGAACTGCGACTCTTACGAGTGTGATAGATGAAGTGAAGAGATAAATGATGAAAGTGGTTTGTGGCTGGGCTGCTGACTCCTGCAGTGCTGCTCTGCTGACTTTGACACAATGCTGCTGCTGCAAGCTGGCCTGAGCCTGCTGGCAACTATGCTGCTGGCAAGTCGAAGTCAACTGCGAAAAAGAAACGAACAGAAGGCACGAACAGGCCATTTAACCTCTAATCACCACATTTTGGCAATAGTATTTACCGGACTCAATAATGGTGCAGATATTGTCATTATCAAAATATTGCCATTTAAACAGCCGAAACAATATATATCAACACACAGTAATCATGAGTGTGCGTATTTTATTATTTCAATGAAATTCCCAATCGTTGTTGCGCAAGGCAGAGAAACAGTATTTCGATTGTTGTCACTACGCCAACGAAGGTTGTAATATATACCACACTGATCTGATAACTGGCTTCTTCCGAAGCCACTGGAATGACCAATCAAACAAGAATTGGCAGCCTGAAAGTGATATAAGCGTATTTTAATAACTACTATTTAATGTGGTCAACTAAAAAGGTAGATACCAAAATGCAAGGATCACCACTTCAAAAGAGAGCGTACAACTATTCAGGAAATGAAAATGATGATGAGCTAAATTGCCATATATTTTAATTTATTTTTATGTCATGTATAACAAATGGAACTCTCATGAAAAACTTATATAACGATTTTGCCAGACATTTTAACGTGAGAAAATGAACCATAATAAATCACTCAAATCTTTAAGAAGATATATATGTATATATATGATATATATATGTATATATATATATATATATATATATATGTATGCATATATATATATATATATATATATATGTGTGTGTGTGTGTGAAAATGAAGAAGAAGAATAGTTTACAACCTAAATCTACAAATCAATGTTTTACAAATGCTATAATTTAACTATAAGCAAAAATCTATGAAAAAATGAATTGAAAAACATTTCGAAACCAGGCGCAAGCGGACAGCCGTAACGTATGATTCATCTTTCTGGTTTAAATGTTCAGTTTGTAGCAGAAAGCAAATCGAGACCAGCAAAGATGACACAGCTTTGCTGATCTATATAATGAAATGAGGGCAAGCACAATAGAGGACTGAAGAAGACCATCAAAATTGCTACCAAAAATCAAGAAGCTGTGTTTTTGTTACTACGCTGATGAGCGATGATATAAGCTGTAGCGACGCTCTGAACTTTCGAAGTGACAAGCAGGCTGTGCCAGTGGCGAAGGCTGTTATACGGCTACTAGATTCTGCGCCAGATTTACTACTCAGCATTTCCGGCAACTGCAGAGCAGCAGTATCAACATATGGGAAACTGTGGCACTGTAACCGAAGATGACGTGCTTTAAAATCTCTGTCTTGGGATTGCGACCGTCTCGCACGTCTTTTCGGTGAACACAACAATGCGCTGACACATCCGGAGTGAAAAGCCTCGGCAAATGTTCTGAAAACATGACAATAAACGCGCGCGTCAGGTGTGTTTTCAATTTTGTGACTCAGGCGCTGAGCCTGAAGACCATCTTTAAATTCTATGGCTCTTTTTCATCCCTTAATCCTGCTTGCCAGAGAAAGACCCAACACCTGGAAGACTGTATGCGACCAATGATGGCGCTTTGTTCATTGCGCAGTCTGCCTCACGAAGTCCCGTCCCATTTGTTGGGCAGAAGAAAGAAAACGATCAGCTCCGCAAATAACACAAAGATCTTTCAGCTTTCAAGATATTAAACTCATGGCCCTTTCTTCAACTTCAAGCAAAAAAAAGGCGTTCTGCAATATATTGAACTGTCTACATGTTTCAAGTCGCTTCATAATGACACTTTAACGTTAAAATGTTTCAACTCAAGCGTAACAAAAAAAGAAGCAATAACAGTCAGAGCAGGTCGAGCTAATATGAAACATGCCAACTGTTCAACTGTAACTTTCAGTGTTTTGTCATCTCCATTGCTACGGCCTTGTTTCGATGGTTACTTCATTCAGAATCTGGGGTGTTCTTCGAAGGCCGAACTTTCGGTTTCTTCTTCGAAGCACCCGTCATGCGGTGACACAGCTGATGAAACGGCAATATTAAAATCCAAACCATCGCACCGATGTTTTAAGCGAGCATCAAAATGTTCTGCCCAATGTGCTGTTGTTTTCTCGCAAGTAATCTCGATTCGTTGTAATCTGGACCAGTGTAGTCAGCTGGAAGCCAGACCGTTCTGCTCAACGCAACGTCGCGCTACGTGAAACGAATCACAAAAATGCTGTTGCCGACCACAGCATCTCACCGGCAGCTGCTGCACCCTTGTCAGCGACTCTACAAGCAAATAGAAGACGCCCTCCAAGCAAAATCTCTGTTAATGACTAAACATTTTGAAACAAAGTAACACCGTAAATTAAAGCGCTAAGCTATGAACAGACTGGCGACGCTCTATGTCAAAGCATGAATCGGTATGCGTGACAAGCAACATGAAGTGCTCCTCGCTTCGTTGGCGACAACCACTTTGGCTCTGCTGTCATTTGGCTCTGGCTTTCTCCCCCAATTAAATGTTCGTAAATATTTATCATCTCGTAACGTATTAATTGGATAAGCTTTGAGAAGAAAGCGAGAATGAGGAGAAGAAAAAGAGAGCTTTGTGATGTCTGCGACACCTGCGGTGACCAGGTGAAACGGAAGTGAACTTTGTCAATGCGTCAAGCAACGAAGCGACAGTCTGTATCTGAACTGCCAAAGACGGCGGAATGGCATTTGCCGTCACAAGCGCGGTGGATGAGCGAGTAATTGCGCCACGTCCACTGCCGTATTCATGCGACTGCAACGGCAAACTGCGCTAAATCCTGTATCTGTCTGAGCGCGTAATGCTTTGTATCCCCGCACTCGACCAACATTGTTTTCGAGCTGGCTAATTACAACGAGAACACACATAAGAGGCAAAGACCTGACAGAAATAACATAATACTGCTGACATAAAATGCTTCCAGAGGAGCTAAACTTTACTCGAACAACAACAGACACAAAACGAAGCCCTGCAATCACTGAAATCGCTTTATTTATGGTGTATTTTTATTTCTTTGTTTGCTAAATCAGACAACTTTTAATATTAACACATATTTCAATTTTACTTAATGTAAAACTAACTTACCGAAAATAATATTCAAGTGCTAAACACAAATAAATCACCAATTAATGCAAATAACCACACTTTTATAAAACGAGCATTTAATTTATAGAAAGAAGACTCAGAGACAAAATATTTCAATATTCATTACCGACGGCTTGAAACAAATAACTTTGTCCTTCTTATTCGAAGTATTAACTTTAACCTTACATTACAAATTTCGAAAGAAACTAATGTTTTATTAAAACGACTTGGCGTATGACATTTCACCGTCTAATTATTTTAAACCAAGTATGTTAACTCATTTAGTATGACACCAAACCATTAACTGGAGAACATGAAGTCACTCAGCCGATCACTCTAAATTCAATATTTGTTGCACCGTACCGAAGGCTGTGACTTATACAAACACACTTGATTTTAGTCTATAATATTTTATATTAATAGTGTTGTACTAAAGAATATTTCTACATGTTCATATCGGCAAGCATGGCAAACTCAGCTGAAAAACTACAGTTTCAAATGATCAAAACTCAAATAATGTAACTTGTGCTTGGCAAATGATTACTACAAAACTCAAAGTAAGTCGTACAGGCTGTTACACTATGAAGTATGAGCTGTGAATACGAGCAAACAGACTCGGCATGATATTTTCACAAACTTACCTATTTTAGAATAAAATATTATCAATTTAGAAATCTTTACCTGACTCCTGAAATCGTCATGTATTTCGTCAGCTTCATTTAATCATGCTACTGTAAAATACAAACAAACTGGTGCCATTTCTTCGAAGAATGATGATAAACCTCTTGGAAGAATACAAACCCAAAGCGAATGAAAGTAATGTTTGTTCCCACTGTCTTGAGAGAAGCTGAGGTTTTATGATGGAATTTTCAACGGATGCTTTTTAGTCTTTTGATTTGATAAGCCAGACGTATTTGCATATGCGTGCTCACGGAATACTGTATAAATGAGGAAAAAAACACACCAAAATCTTTAACAGATGTTGCATCATCATTGTTACTATTAATTAAAACCTTAAAAACAAAAATCAAATAAATTATAAAACACACATATATATATATATATATATATATGTATGTATATGTATATATGTATATGTATATATATATATATAAAAGCTTAATTAAACAACTTACCAAGAAATTAAATAACTAAACCACTTTAAAAAATTTATTCAAATGAAAATTTTGAATATACAACAAACTCTTATTCTAACATTGTAATATTGAAATATTATAAATGCTAAATAACTTTGTAATTTCATTGCAAACGTAATGACCAATACTATTAATTAGATAATACTAACTAAATTAAAAAACTGTTCGATTTCGCAGCCATCAATTAAAAAACTTCAATTGTTATGCATATATACAGCTTTTCCTATGTCATTATTTACTGTAAGGAAAACTAAAACTTTGCCCAGCGGTTTATTACAGATTAACCATATGTTTTCTGTAGATATTCTTATATATGGCTCATGCCTGCTATATGCGAAAAAACCCGGTATGGTATGACTATCTGAACACAGCAACAACCAGTCTGAACCTAAATAGCACCTATCTTGGCTTCCGTCGCGTGTTGTGTGATGCACGCGAGATGCAGCTAAGGCGCGAATAATATTTGTGCCGAGCAAATACTTTTGGCAAACTAGAAGATGAAGCTGGTAAATGACTGAAACTACTGAACACCTGGCTTTCTGGGCAATGGTGAGCTCGTGATCAACCGAGAGATGCTATTAGGCTGGCAAGTAGCTGGCATAACACTAACTGCGCTCCCATCTCCTCGAGCGAACGAGCGATACGGCGTGCAAAGCGCCGGCTGTTCTAAGTATCGATTTGTCGCAACCAACTGGAGCTACGACCTGTAAACCGCCGTCCATTTTGGCATTCCTGTCTCGACAATGAAAATAGTTCGTCTGATAGATGCTGAACAGCGCATTCTGGCTTTCTAAGCATAATGTATAACAGAGCTACACGCCTGCAATGGCTTGCTGAAGAAATAGGCATTAAAAAATGCGCCAAATATCTAACATGCAACAAGCAAACTTAGCTCTCTGCTCTTTCATATTTCACCGCTAACACGCGCGAACACTGCTGTTCGAAATAAAATGAATGTTCAAAGCTTTTATATGTGAGACCCTTTCGCGGCTGTACAACGGCACAAGCGACTTTAGGTAACGTGTAGCTGCTATTAACCTTTAGTTATGTTAACTGAAAAATTCTAACATTTCTTGACGAGAACGTCTGTATCTTACGATACTGTTCAATAAACTAATACGGTAACGTTTAAACGCTGAATGTAACGCGACACCATCTGTGCACAGAAGGAGGCATTTTCCTTTTAATTGCCGTCTTTTCATCTTGAATTTCACCGTCACTGATTTGAAAAGTGTCCCCGACTACCTTTAAAGGTATATATTAACGTCGAAATTTAGTGTTTGTTTACGCTTTTCCCTACCGCCTTACTGGCAGAATGTTTGGTGAATATGGTATGTAAATGCGGTAATGTTACCTGGTCTGTCCATCTTGACTCGCTGCTCACTCCTCGCAGGCTATTTAAGCCGTCCTCAGAGCACAATACAGGCCGCCGACTGCGCTCACTCACGCCGGCATGGCAGATCTGAAGTTTACATCGGCGCGTCGCTCACCCGAAGCCACCCGAAGAGACACGCTGACGTGATCGTTGGCAATAATTTACGCACAACTTTAGAAGCGCACTTTGAAGCGCGCCGTAGATCATTGGTCGCGAAAGAACGGGGAAGTGAGAAGCTTTATTGTTTTATAAACAATGCAGTGCTCAGGAAAGAAAGAAATGTAACTTTACCATCGTTAACCCTGGAAAACCACTGAGTAAAAACAAACAGCAAGACAACAATGGAACCATTTAACAGTTTATATCACCGTACAATTGCATTTTCTGCGGGCCAAGTATATATAAAGAGTATATTTTAAATCGTCTATTACAAATTCATTTTTGTCACATAATAAATCACATGAAAATATAAAAGCTGTGGTAATCGGCACATGTACATCTACTAAAGAAGTTCATAAACTAATGCAATGTTTATCAATAATAATATGTAGCTGTAATAATAATAATAATAAATAAACTTTTAACATGCTGAAAGACAAAATACCATCACTATATACAAGTCACACTAGCTAATATATTTCTACCATATTCTTTACTGAATCGACGAGAGTATCGAGCAATAAGTGGCAGATGAAATATTCTGAAGAGTGAACAAATCTGTTAACTTAGTGAACCAGTAAACAAAGAAACCAATCAAAATCATTTTACTTAATCGACAATGTGCAAACCAAAGGCTGAATATCTTCACCTAATGAAGTATTTATTCACCGTATAGCAATTTCAGTATGTCTCCTGCACCTACCATCTGCTGGTTTCGTGAATACACCACAGCTGTCGTAGACAGGCAACATTTGAACAAGTGAAAATGCAGGAAGAATTGGGCAGAAATTTGTGCAATGTGACCCTTTATGTAAGCATCACTTTTACCTTGAGCTGCCGATTCCTTGACTCCTATCTATACTAATGCCATGTATCCCCATTTATTTCAACAACTTGTAAACTTTTGAGAAGAATAAGTCCCAGACAAACAATAGTAGGCTACAGTGCAGAAAGCAAAGCAATGCAGTGTACAGAAAGCTTTCGGAAAACAGAATGTATTAAATCTCTAACTAACTGAAACCTTCATCTATTACAGTGAGACAAAACACGACAAAATGTTCAACTAAACTTATTTTTACTTGGCCTATGTTTAATAACAGGTAAGTAATTGTTTCTAACATTAAAATAAAGTCAGGGCTCAAATCAACTGACAAATATGTGTCACAAAAGTGATTTGTTATCTTTATATGTAATTTACTATAGTAACTCAACAATGTATTATGTGTGCTGTGTGTGTAAAACAACTGTAGCTAATGTTCTTGAATTTCACAAGAAACTACAAAAAATAATGATTTCAGCTACTTCATGCTGGTACTCGTCTTAAATACTATAGTTCATTCATGTGAACAAATATAAACATTTGCACTGACAAGCAACTAAAGCTGTGTTTATGAATCGATATGAAGGGGCCACACAGTATTGACAGATCATTCGCTGTCGCTGTTTCTTTTAACTTTTTGAAATGTTTGTGAAGCAGTATTAGATCCTGCATTAATTTTTTTGCATTTTGAAATAATATTCACCTCATAATAATGTCAGCTGATTTTGAAAGGCAATCAGCTTTCACATGGAAGGCTCGCCGAGAATCATGATACCACCCTTTACGTAAACACAAACGCTGAAAATGATCTTATCATTGCTGGCATGGAAGTTGTGATACTGATAGACTGTCTGAGGAGAAAATAGCCAGAAAAAAATGTCTAACCAACAATTTGTCATTAAACAATGTGTGCCAATAATGAATAAATTGTCTGTCTTCGATAAGTATTCTTTGTTTTAACCTAATAAATTGTTTTCGACAGTCTCATAATGAAAAATGGGCTTGATGAACCGAAATACTGGTGAAAGCGTAGTGCATTGTAATGCAAAAAACATCGAAAACGACTATAAAAGCGAGTCGCTCAAAGAAGCAGAACAACCGATGTTTTGTTCGGAGTTCCTGGGCTACAATGAAGCAAACATCTGACGCCTAACACGGTTCAAGCGCTTGTCTCCAGAAAGCCTGCCGCATGGTGAGAAAATCTTTCTGAGCATTTTTTTGGTGCGCCCGTCTTTGCCTGTTAGCAGGTGTGGCGCGCAACGAATGCTGACACAATATTAGCCTGACCTGAAAGAAGAGGCACCATACACCAGCTATCTGTCAGAAATATGGCTTGCGTCACTTCTCCTCAAGCGACTATCTCCAAGCCCTGCGAAGAAAGTCAAGTTCTGTTTTAACCCGCTCTCAATGGTTAGATTATTACATATTTGTGCTCTATCTTAAGAATTTAAATATTTTTGTGCAACAGAGATGATTCTCTTCTGATCCTTTCTACTCTGTCATAATAAGTCGATCAGCCAAGCGACATGAGCACTGTCATATATAATCTTCCACATTTTACCGCAACTCTGTTTTTTAGCGTCATATTTAGTCGAGTAATAGTTATCATGTATGATAATAAAGATCGAGGATATTATACTTTAATGTCAGCATGACAACTGATGATGTACTAGTACTCTGCTGTGAGACACATTCTATAAGTAGCCAAATATTATACTGTTTAGTGAGTTCTAAGGCAGGACACTGTGTTTAAATATGTGCAAAATACTGTTTAGCAGTAAACCTTTGTATTGACTTGACACAATTTCCATGTCTTTCTTTAGCTCATAATGTCTGCCACAGCAAACGGCCAGCGTAACAAGACCTGTGCTGGAGGCACGTACTTCGTAATAGTCATCATCTGCTGCTATAAGCAAATAAAAAGCAAGACATGAATGAGTGGTGTCTTATCACTCTCCAGTAATAGATAGTGATTGTCGATTTTGAAATTGCATAGAATGCATTTCTTTCCTTGCTGCTCTGCCTCAGGCGTCAGTAGTGAAATACCATGACAAATACACCTGCTGAAGTTGAAGATCACAGACGTCATGGCAATAAATGAAGAAAACGACAAAGCTTTGCTGACCGACCTGTCACTATGATGATGTCGTGATCTTGAACGTAGCTCCTGACGTGTGATGTTTACTAATCGCTGCGGCGATACGCAGAAATGTCGCGATGACCTCGGGTCGTTACGATGAAGCGCGAAGGCAACTCGCTGATGACGCAAAGAAAGACTCGCTTCTACGGCACGGCCGGCTCAGCGATGACCTCGGCGACCGTTACGGCGCGAAGCGCAGAAGGCCAGGCGACTCGAAGGCCGCTTCGTGCAAAAAGTGTCGTGATATTCAGAATACGATGAAACGCAGAAGGTATGGCGATGATGTTGCGATGAGCGCAGGGGAAGTATGGCTCGCGATGACCCCTCTCGGGAATGCTACGGCGTGACCGCGAAACAATCTGATGACTTTTGGCTGGATTTGCGGCACTGCGTTGTGAAATGAGCATGTTCTGTGAGTACAAATGAATGCAATAACAAAAAATGAAAGCAAAATATCTGAAACACGAAGACTGTGTTCGGGCTAAAAAAACAGCAACATTATTTGGCGATATTAACGACTGTAACCATTGAAAATGAATGCTAGTAAATATAAAAAATGCTTGATTCTGTTGATCGGTAGCCACGCTTCTGAAACCATGTGAAGACAATGTACATAATTAGCAACGCGGTCAGCGGTATTCTTTGATAACAACTTGCGAAGTCGACAACTAAGCTTTTGCGGCTTCTTGCACAAAAAGCGTAATAAATAGCGAAGTAACGATAAAATATATTGTTTGGAAATAAAAGTTTGTTAGTTATCATATGATCATTACAATTTACAAAGCAATAATTGCAACGCAACTGCAGGTAAAAAATGTATTCCAATACTGTTTCATCTTTGTACCAGCGCTGATTTCAGCAATGTGACGAAAATAACTGAGCAGTTGCAGACTGAGCCTGTATTAGTTTTACCTTTTATTTTAGCAAACCTTGGCTGACGTAACTGACTAATCAAAATAGAATATTCCGCAAAAACTGTAATAATCCCAAGAATAATAACACGTTAAACTAACAAGTCTGAATTTAGAATCTGGTGTTAACACAATAACTATGAATTAATGGCTCTTTATCTTGTAATCAGAAGGCCCAATAATGCAATTTCAGTGTTTATTGTTTATCTCATAATTATGTTATAATTTCGATTTTTGGGCTGAATTTTGCATGTGAAAATGAGCATCATGAACACTACTGTTTGGCACAACACAATATAAATACGAAAACTGTGATACCTGGCAACAACGAGTTGAAAGAAACAACGAGCTTGCTCCTCAAAACACATATTACATTGATCGCGAGGTTGTGGCATTTTACTTCAACCCTGCTCGTCTATACTACTATAATCGTGATGTCTGCAATTCAACAACAGCAGATAAATGCATGTAGTTTTAACCATTTTAGTATGACGGAGACAAAAAGTAAACTAGTCGTAGCTTTACGAACACAGAAACACGGCTCTTTGGCCAATAGTGCATGGCGATAACAACGATATGATATGAAGATGTACGTAATGTAAATCGACAAGTATAATGTATTAACCATATGCTAGGCTTACATATGTATGGCAACAACCAGTCACAAATGTATTGATATTATATCATATAACATAAGCACCTAACATCGTGTGTGTGATTTTACTTCGGTATGCATGTAGTATTTGAGTAAAAATATTATGTCACAATGCATCGTTTGATAATGCTACTACTTTGAAAAATGGATTAAAATGTTGTACTTCTGGTAATTCTCTGCTAATGATATTTATGTACATAGATAGGAAATAAAATGCATATTTATTTTGTTTGAACAGAAGGCTTTAATTCTTATTTTGATATATAATATAATATGCAATTTTCCATCTATTAGACTGTAGCTTAAATTTAATGTGAATTCACTGTCTCGAGAAGCAAATGAAACAAGCCAAGTTTTTATGCTTTTACAACCTTTAATGAACTGGAGCCAGTTATGTGTTGTCACTCACTATAGGTCAAACATTGTTTATAGAGATAAATTCTGTCTCGTCAGCCATGCCAATAATTTTGATTCAGTGGAGGATTGCTACTACAGCTGTGCAATATGTAACATTAGTAAATAACAACAATGTCTGAAAATGTCGACACTGGCAAGCTTTACTCGACTGTTCCGCTATATTTATGTTTTATACCCTCATAACCTACGTAGTAATGGCCTTTATTGCTGGAGATTGTGCTGTCTTATACCAAGCGAAATAAACCAAAAGAAAGAGGCCAGTTTTCAAAAGTATACTCGTCTGTTATCTAAAATGATGACATTTCTAACTGAGCTGCTACTGAGCTCGTAGCTGTGGTGCATTACCTGCAGGCAGGAGCTTCACGTGTAAATACGCACAATGTAGGCTTCTTTCTTGAAATAGATTTTTATACAGATGTGAGGTAATAGATGTTACGCATCTTGTTGAGTCTAAGTGAAGTGATTCATTATTATAATGTATTGTGTGTGTGTATTATTGTGTGTGTGTATTATTATTATTATCGGCCAGTAAATTGTTTAAACAACGGCAACAAATACACTAAACGCATAATGTTTTGTTACACTTCGTCACTGCTAACATATCTTTCTTTGTATTTAATGCAGATATTGCTGCATTTATTCGACGAACGTATCCGCTGTGAAAAATGAAGAGACCGTGACTTTTGACCCCGCTATAGTAGTTTCTTCTGCTGAAGTCATTTCTTTGACATCCATTCGTGAATACAAAAAACATGCACTCGGTATTTTTCGATTCGCTAACAGCGAATACGAGATTTATTTCGTGTCCCAGCTGGTGGTACGGTCGCTCTGACGGCGCAACAATTGAAATGCGAAGCGAATAACAGTCTGAAGATGATTACTACCTACAAACTGAACACGCTAAGCTTTGGATCGTAATTTTGTTACACGGGTGCAGATTCTATTCATGCTGTTGTCACGTGAGTTGATCTGGTTTCTGACGACCGCGATAACAAATACGAAGGCTGGGGCGCCACAACTAAACAACGAGTTGAGCAAAACTTATGACCCGGCTATTTTAGATTGATCACGGAAGTCACTGTGACGGTTTATACTGTTATCATTTCATTACACCTGACAATACATTACAATTTAAAATGCATTTATTCACTTTTTTAGAAATCATATAAAACTTTCTTTAGTTGAATAGTCATTACTCAAACAATAAGCTAACTAGTTAACAAATAAACTTCTAAACTAACTATACTTCTAAAATATATATATATATATATATATATATATATATATATATATATATATATATATATATATATATATATATATATATAAAATATAAATATAAAAAAATATATATATATATATTTTTTATATTATATATGTATAATAATATATATATATATATATATATATATATATATATATTAAACATAATATTGAGTACTGTTATTGATTTTATTAAAAATATGTGCATATGTGTAAGTATAAAGTAAGTTTCATAACTCAGATTTCTAACTGCTAATTATGGCATAGACAACATTTGAAACTATTATCTCCCAGGGTATTGTGTCAAATGTGGAAAATGCTATACTGAAAACCAATGTCAAAGAAGTATACATTGAAAGAATGAATGTGCTGCTCCTGACCTGTGACATTTGTATGCGTCGTATTAACTTTGTGACAGCCCACTCCTATAAAGCCCTCCCAGCAGTGTGCACTCACATTACAGAATTGCTTGTTGCAGCTACTGACTATAAAGCAATATGTCTCCTTAATAATTCAGCATCAGCAATTAAATTAGCACATCAACAGCTTTTCTGCAGCTGTAACAGTTTAATCTTTTAACTGGTAGTATTCATGAATGACTGAAGTCAGCAGTAATATTATAGCAGAGTTTCCAACATCCCCCTCCCTGCACTGAGATTTTAGTGTGTGAAATTCCTGCAATGGCAAAGCAACGAGTCAAGCAGACAACAGAAGGAAGGACAAAGGAGGACCTGGGAAAAACGGTGTGATGAATGTGTTTCGGAAGTCCTCGGCAACTGCGGAAATAAAACACGGTTGGAGAATGCTCGAGAGGTCCATTTCGCAGGCAACAATGACGAAAGTGAAAATGCCGTCGGGTATCTCGCGTGACAATTATTATATTTTCGTAATGCTCACTGGCGAAATTATCTCGGTGTGGGAGAAGACCTCTCTGCGATATCTTTGGCAGAAGTTTCTCAAAATATTTCAGTTTCACCACTTACCAAATCAAGCAGTCGAAACCGGCATCTGCGAAAAATGTCTTCTCTGCGCCCCTCTGGCATGTTTCTTCCGCACTTCTTTCTTTCTTTCTCTGTCTTCTTTCACCAGCAGATCATCTCTCGGCGCACCTCTGTTTTGACTCCGGCGTTCTGTTTCGTAATCTCCCGCACGCCGGCTGAACAACACGCTCTTTTTCGTGCTTGAAACGCACGCACGCAACATGGAAATGCTGACTGACTGGATCCAGATGTTTAGGCATTTGTTTTCAGGTCATCTGCTGCAATCTGGCTGATAGAAATTTTGGGCATGGTATTGACTAAGCGTTCAGCGAAAAGACTAAGCTTGATTTTTTTGATCACTGATGTGAAACTTTAGACGAAGGGCTTTGGCTGTGATCGTGTCTCTCGCTGAAACGCGGCATTAAACTCAAGCGCCATGGCCATGAACGAGTCGTGGTCATTACGGTTGCTGCTGGCTTCGCATGCTTGGAGATTTGCATCACTCTCTTTGCTCGCAGTGTGTTACTGTATGATGAATACACATGAAACCAACTAAATATTTGAATAAGTAATTTCAATGACAATTCTAATCCTTTTGAAAATAAACCAAGTAGAATGAATAGTTATTGACTTTATTTTATCAGCTTCAACCTTATTGCAGAGATTATCTGAGCAAATACAAGTTTATCGGTAACTGAAGCAACATTTGCATCGTTCTGACATGAAATTTTCTGCCCTTTATGTTATTTGATGAAAAATAACGCAAGGCACAGGGTTCTGTACTGTACAAATGTCTTAATTCCTGGCAACGATATAGAAGCACACAATGATGAATTGCATTATGGCTTTGCACATGCTTCCTGTCTCAGTGCTCTACATAAGAACACTACATGCGCTTAAATGAATACCCTTGCCAACATACTCAAATAGTTACGAAACTCAAACTAGCCATTGCCCGATAAACAACTGAGATCTGAGCACCTTAGCTACAACAACAAGCACCTTCTTACCAGATGCATGGCAGATAACGTGTTTACATCGCTGAGCCCGACAAAGTATTGCATATTCTTTCTTTTCCATGAAATCTGCTGATCTAGCCTGACTTCTTTGTGTGAAGCTGTTCATAGAAGTATTGCTGTCATAAGTAATGTTTCTTTCTTTTGGCACAGTCTAAACTGTAATGTGGAAAATGTTGTGAAAGATGAAAGAAGGCCGCAATGTAATTCTCCATCGTTGTCAATGCCACTCTCTCGAACGCAGAAATGATGACTGTCCGACACTCAAATTCCTTCACGTTTCCCGAAAGTCTAAGGAAAACACGAACTATAAATCTCATGTGAACTGCTCTGACTTAACAACCTGTCGAATAATGACTTTTCAGCGCAGAATCTTCATGACTTGTAACGAAGCACAAAAGAAGAGACATCTCCATCATTAACAACGGCTTTACTGTTGTCTTACTGTATTGAAATTTCAACAGTGTCGATTGAAGAACGAATGAGTAGTATAATGCGAATAATTGATCATAACACTATAAGCACCTTTCTGTGTTTGTGAATAACTCCTTTCTCCTGGCAAATCTTTTGTGTCTGCTAATCGGCAAGGTCACAGAAGAAGATATCCATGGTCATTTATTAACTAGTCGATTCAACACGGGAGCTACTATTATGGTAACTGTACTGTCCAAAATATAGTTCAAATATAGTCTATCTGCAATTCTACAGTGATATGTTTTACTATGATGAAAAGATGACAAGAAAATAAGGAGAAAAAGCAACCTATATTTTATTATGTATTTTACATATTTGGTAATGTACTCACAGTACCATTGAAGCAGATAATAGTGATGTGCTGAAACAGGCTGCAGACTGTTGATCATAAGTATATTTCAAATATATATGGTTACTCTGTTAGTACACTAATCATAAACTTTGAGGAAATTTTTAGTATATAGCTGCAATGGGATTCGGTAGTTAAGTCATTACAGAAACACATCGGTCTAAAAAATAAAAAGTCGGCGTGGTTGTTGCAGATATACCTTTTATTCTGTACCTTTATTCTTATTTAACAACACAATGACATTCATAAAATGACATTTGCTCTACAACTAATGCTCCAAGCCTGCTCTTGAGAACTGCACTGTATATTAAATCATCTTGTATATTGACTAATTTTGGACAGCTCTGAAGTCTGTCTTGTAGTGTATCTCCCCTTGGCAGCCGATTGTGTGTTTTCCTGACTAGGAGCTGTTTCTGGGTGTGGCTCGAAGCTGGGCCAGGCTAAAACACCCCGCCTTTCCTTATCAAACGCAAGCACCCTGTCCTCTGACTTTGCATCACTCTTCCTCCTCCCGGTCACCTCTCTAGCAACAACTGCTGTTCTTCTGATGAAGAGATAATAATGTGAATGTGTTGTTCTAAAGAGCGTCAGCTCACGCAATTCTCAAATTTAAGCCAACAGTAATCTACGCGTGTCTGTTAGGCGCGAATGTGTGGTCGGAAGGCGTCAATCAAGCAGTGAAGAAGCAGCTTTGTTAGCTCGACTGGTAACACTACCAGCTTTAAAGCAGTCTGCGATGGTGCAGCTGATGGCTGGTTCCGTGTGTAGCGCAAAGTGATCATTTCTGATGAAGAAAATGAAGACCGAAATGAAACTGCTGGTACAGTAGTCGCGAGATAAATATTTTTAAAAACTGGTCTACACTGCAAAAAAATCTGCTGTCTAAATGATATGGTTTTTAGAACGGACACAGAAAGAGCCCGGCCAGACTCGGCTATTTGTGATTGACCCACAGAGATTGCTGAAGATATTTTTGTGACAGCCACTCTTGGTGACAACTGTTCTAAATGATTATGCCAACCCTGCCTAGGCCTCTGAGTGCTGCCTGGCAGCTGCCATAACATTTCAACCAACAGCAGCTGCCTCTGCATTTGGGAGCTCAGTCACTTAATAAGAGGCAGCTGCCATTCATTTGTCTTCATTGTCGGTTGACTCATATTTTGCGTCTGAGCAGGCTACTGTGAAGAAACAATTTATGTTGCGAGGACGACTGAGATTTATTTCTGTGTCAGCTGAATGCTTTTAAAGTCGGCTTCGTAAAGTAAATAACGACTGTGCTCGACGTGGCTGCTCACTACTAAGCATTCCGCTCGGAAGCGAAATTTCGAAAGCATCTCAAGCCTTCAGAGGCGATCACTGTGCGACGAAGAAAAAGGATCAGCAGTGTTATGTGAACTAAGAAAGGAGGAAGAGCGCAGCATTCTGGTAATCAGATTTGGTGATTTTATGAAGTTTAATCTGGGTGTCATTGATTACGTGACTTTGTACCAGACGCTTCCCTGTTTCATCAGGCATGCTGTTAACGGTGTGCGGTTGCTTCTTGATCTTGACACTATTTCCCGATTAAGTTACTGTAACACAAACGTATTGCTTTGGCAATTTCTTGCATTACTACCGAAATTCTGAAGGCTCAATATGTTAATGACTAATAAGAACACACTGTAAATCAAAACATCAGCAAAAACAACAAAAGTCTTTGAACTACAACAGAATTGATGTCTTTCGAAGCAAGTAAACCAATAATAATGGAGAAAAAGTAGTTATCATTCACAAGGATTATGAACTGAACGTAAGTTTTTATTTTTAATTGTAACTTTCAAATTCCTCTGATGACTACATTGACGTCTAATAGATACAATTTCTTTTTCATCGCTTAAAATACTGTTTAACTGGTAATGATGACTTTCTGAGAATGGCGAATTGCGATATACCAGCAACGAAATAACTATGTACACTGTAATTACAACATTATTTACAAATTTATTTTTTTAATCACGCGAAAACACGAAGTCCTTTTGAACCTCATCAACTGTTTTATGTTAAAAACAGTTCTTCAAAAATGTGGCTTTTATTTTATGTTCGCGCAGATAAAATTGTGGAAGAGCAAAATGAGTACCGTCGTGAATACTCGCAACTAAATTTCTTGTTTCTTCATTCATCTTTGAGCTTGCAATTTGGCTATTTTGATGATCTGAGAACTTTCTGTTCATATGGGCTGTGATATAACTGCCATTCAGGCTAGTATTGAAATTGATAAAATGGTGCATGTAGCATCGATAGTTAACCTTTATTTTATGAGCTACTAAATATGTTTTATGCAGCAATTTGACAATTTTGCCAAGTAAACATAATCAGCATCTGTACTGTCAAAAGTATAGACTATCCCAATCACTTACCTAAACTTAACCTACTCAAGCTGTGACACCTTACAATGATGAGAAGTATTAACAGTGTGAGACACAACCTGATCATAAACCTAAAGCGACATTTTCCTGAAAGAGTATCGCTCAAAGCTTTGAGGCCAATTGAACAATTGTTCATTTTCGTGTTGAAGTGACTATTCTGCAAATGTGATAGGCTTTTGCAGTCACCTGGCAGTGCAGCCTCTAAATATCTGTGCCTGTCTCATCTTCACGGCTCGCACTATTAGTGATCCCCTTTACTCTCGATTGCGATTCGTTTAATCACTGTAGCTGAAAGAGTGAAGGAAGTTGAGTATTATTCTCTTCTGTCTGCCAACTCAGCACTCCTGTCACTCAGAGATATCTCTTTCTGACAGTGGCAGTATGACATGGCTACTAATTAAGTTGACTTTAATGTTTTGACACAACGAACTGTAAAAAATGATAATGATCACAAAATGGAGAATAATGATGGGTATCTTTATTCAGTGGAAGCTCTAATGTCAGAAGTACATATGTATCACACTTGCATGGCTTATGTAGAACGTCTTTCATTCATGCTATCTTCTACACTGTTGCTTTAGATGTATATGGTCAAAAAATGGGGTTCAGTTACGCACTGAAGGCAGTTGAAGTGGTGAGTGTTTAGCGATTTTTGACGACGTCTTTCGGCTCAGTGAAGACAAACTCAGAACACACTTTCAGGTGTAAAATGGACAGTGCATCTATGGCGCTCGGCCATTCTGCTCGAGGCTCTGAACCAGACAGTGCTCTGGGCTTTGCACAATTTCAGGCAATGCCGGCTTATATGCTCCATGTGCCCTCCCCCTTTCAGAGATGGTAATGGCTGTGAATTTCCCATGTTCACTCCCTCTGTGTGCTGCTGAAGCTTATAACTGCTCACTTTCTCGTTTAAATACACAGTGAACACAACCCCAGACTATTATAAATACTGATCTTTTTATACAATGCTCACATTAACATAAGCCTGAGCTAACAGCATGTCAAATGCTTTGTTATTGCAATAAATTGCTGGCTTTGCTAATCGGACACCATTGCTTTATGACCTAGTATATTCATCCAGTACTGGTCTATGATTTAAATATGAAGTAATTGCATGCGCTATGTATATGCTGTGTGCCGCAACCGCGGAAAAGAAGGCTGCAAGTTTCTAAATCCGGAAAGATTTGTGTTCAACCGCTCACTGCCCTGCTGTCTGTCGGGGATACACACGCACTAAACGCACTATCGTCGAATGTTTGGACACACTGCAATGCATTCTGCCGACTATAATATTTTGACACGCTATGTAATATTGAAAATCACAACCATGAAGTAACTGAAACTGAAAGAATGGTTTCTGTATTGACAAGAGTATTATTCACTCAAGCCTTCAAAGCATTTCAAGTATCACAAGAAAATTATAAATTCAGTGGCGTGGATCGAGCCTGTATATATGTTTGCATGCTGTTTGTCTTTTGCGTTGATTTAGTTTCAGGAAACATTTAATCGCTACTCGAAATCAAAATGCAAATCAACTATCAACTTTATAACAGTAATCACGGCCACTGTAGAAGCAACTTTTCATAATATTGCAAGCATTGTGACCTTGCGACCTGCGCACAGACTTTCATCTGCTGCCAGCTTCTGTTTATGTCTCATTCTCTTCCACTCTTCCAGGCGGGTAATGCTGGCTGTTATCCTACGGACCTGAACCCCAGAGGTATGCCAGGCTCTTTTCTCCTCTCCCTGTCTGATAGTGCTCACCAATTCACTTGCTTCATTCACACTGCTACAATCAGCAAACTCCAAAATACTCCAATCTGATCTGTTCCTTTCTGGCTCCCCGCCCGGGGTACGGGACATATCAGGTTGATTGGCACAAAAGTAACTAATCTGCGATTGTTACCTTTGCGGTTACATTTGTGTCGTCTGCTGAAACTCTCGTTTGAATGCTGGCAGTTTTTTTTTCTTTTTAAGACATGTTAGAACAGCTTCACTAATTATATTAGGTCAGCATCTGGCTTGTAAGTGAGCATGTCACACACTCATTCACTGTGTAGGTCTTTCGCCTGGAGTGGGAAATGAGGTTTTCAACTATATCTGATGGCAAAACAAGGTAAAAAAAAGTAACAGATTTTCGGATCTCCAGTGTCCTTCTTTCAATCTTGTTGTACGATGTGTGAGTGTTTCCTGCATTGTGTGGAAATAAAGTCTTTCACCCATGTTTACAGTCCAAATTGAACATGCTAAAACAGTATACCACAAAATAATAGCAAAAAGTGCAGTTACATTGGGCTGCAGTGTGATCATTTAGACTGATTCACCAACAAATGACTCTAATAGAAGTGGTTCATTATGAAGTGAATCAAAACAAATAACCTGAATTACAGACAAATGACATTGAGCTGGTCTTATTTTATATGGAAGTGTATATACAAATATAAAAATATATAGGCAATATCTATATGTATATGTAAATCTGATTTTTTAAAACCAGTCCTGCTATTATGTTTTGGTTAAAACAAACATATCCTTCTACAAAGTAATTTGGTTATGTCCTGTTGTTCATTTCCCATTCGGCCATAAGGCATATCATTTTGAACATTCTTGAGTTAGATAAGAGGTTTGCAATGTATACTGTTGGAATTTTAACACCACACCCAGAAATTCATCATTAGGCCCTTAGAGAGTCCAGATAAGAAGTGCATCATTTAAGCTCTCACTTGTGGTTGGTCACGATCAGAACCCCATATCCTGTGGGCAAAAAGATTGTTTAGTCAACACTTCCTTAAGACTGTTTTACTTACGAAACCATGTTTCTGATGAGTCTTTGTCTTCACTAGAGTGGAGTATTTGTGGGAGTTGTCGTCCTTGGTAGTGTGCTCTTCCTGTTGTTGGTTAGGATCTGCTGGTGTGGTGTTGCCCTCACTCCTGTTGTTATGTACACTGCTGCTGCTGTCCTGATACATGTTGCTGTCAAAACACTGTGAGTACATAAACACATACATCCACACATTGCCTGTATTCTGGCTTTGTATTCTAAGTCATTTTCCTTCAAAGTATATGAAGCAGGGAAGATGGCAAAATATTAAACTCCTCAGATTGCCATGTATCAACCTTACTACGTTCCTGGTGTTCCTGTGGTTCCAGTGGTCCCTCCAGCTGCATCATCCATCATTGAACCCAAGTTGACTGTAGTGGCTCCTTGATAGAAAACAATATAGCTGGAGGTAAGTAACAATGTAAGAGCACATAAAAATGAAATGCTACGATATTTTAATGCACCTTTGCTTGTTCTTTGAAGTCTGTCTACTGAGTCTGCATTTGCATAGCATCCATCTTAACTCAAAGCAAACTCAACTAACATCAAATTCAGCTGCATTGTAATCTCAGGCTGTCGGAAGTAATATGTTTTAAATTGTGGTCAGAGGACGGGAGAGTGTTTGTTGTTTTTAGTATGTGATTTATTAGCAAGGGGAATAGAATGTCAGCTGAAGTTTTAAAGATAGTAGTTGTGTTGGTTTCTGATATTTGTATCAACAAATTGCAAGTGTATTTTCTGATATGTTCCTTAAACAGGAAATATTCAAATATTCCTGTTTATTCATAAGGAAATAAATGAACAGGTTTTTTTTTTTTTTGCTAAATTAAGCTATTAGACCCTCTGGTCTTTAAATGTCTATTTGTTGTATACAATTTAAAAACTTAAGTTGCTGTTTTGACATTTAAGGTTGTTTTTAACAAAGCTGTTTATTGGCTAAATTATTTTATTCATATTTGATTAATTTTCTGTATTCTTATTTATCTAAGTAGCACTCCATAGTTATGTTGACTAATCTGGATTGCAGGTGGTATGTGTAGATAAGACAGGGTTTTGTGTTATGGCAGGCTAAGTTTAGTAGAATTTCTCCCAGAATGCAAAAACTGCCTAAATCAGTGCATGTTCATGCTTCTGTAAGGAAATTAACTAAAGTACTGTGTGGCGATTACATGCATGTGTATTAACCGTAATTGATGTGCTATGTGTGTGGTACAGTAACATGGACACAATAAAACACACAGGTCATGTGTGTATGCCCTGATCTTGCGCAGTGGCTGCTCGTCTCCAGGCCAGTCAGGGTCAGGACGACGCTACTAGAAGGTTGTAATACTGCGTTAGAGAGGACCTGGCGCAGTTCCACCCTACCAGAGGGGGCAGTCATCCATGTAAGCCTGGTATGCAGTCAGCATGTTCTGTACACCGGATTTGTCTGTGTATAAAAAAAGAAGGCAAGCTGAGTTGGTGACAGGCTAGCAATGGTCAGACTGACCTCCTGATGGCATGCCTAATTCATTTCATTTCATCATCAGTACCAGCGGTGTCCTATCAGAGGGCAATGATTATTTCCAATCAAGCACTTTTCAGATATTTCATTCTCAAATAATAAATCTACGGTGCATCATTTCCCTCATGTCGTTTCCCAAACCTGTGTTTTCTGTGGAGCACAAAGATGGTATCTGGAAGAATGTTTTTGTCCATAAATTGATTGAAAGTCACATTGATGACAGATTTTTATCTTTAGATAAATTATCCCTTTAAAATACATCTGTAATTGTGCATGTCAGACTATTCATAATATTCTAACAAACTTCAGAATTTCTCACAAGAGACCATTTTTGCTGCATAATTCTGACAATGACAACTGATTTGTTACACTGCAATAACAATCAAATCCAGCCTATAATGATGTCATTGTGTTTGCTGGCAGCTGGCAGCCTATCAGAACTGAGCTCTCTGCATGATGGTGACATAGACTTCAGGCAGACCTATCGGCGGAGTCAGAGGAAGGCACTACCCCCATCAGTGACCACATGGATGAGCGCTTTATATCCGAACTGCATCAATGGTCCCGCACCAGGCCGCCCCTCACATTATCAGGAGCAATCACTCTCTGGATGAGCATGACAACAGAGTACAATTCAGGTAATGCGTGTACGATGTGATCATTGCAGGACAGGGCGGAGACAAGAAGCGTTTCGTTTATTGGGTTAAAAAACATTTGCTACATTTTTATTATAATAAAACCATTTTAAACTTTTAAAGTGTTTTGAGTATTTTCAGCATGTTTTTTTGTTTTTAGTTGTTTTGTTGTATTTGCAGTATGTTTATGTATTTGGTTGTATTTGCAAGTATTTGAAGCTCATGTGTGCGTCAAGCGGATGAAAAGTTTATTTCGCTGGTTTTGCATGTGTCGTCTTGAATCACTGAACACTGTTCCTCTCTGCATAAACATATATAACAAAAAACAGTTATTTTAAAAGTGCGTGTATATATGCATGTTTTATCAAAGTATATTTGTGCGCACTAATAATATCACGACTGTTTGTGCAGATGGAACTGTCGCTCTGAGCACCTGCCTGCTTAAAAGCCTTTGATGCTAGGGGCGCACAGGATCGCTAGATGAGCTGGAAAGAGTTTGCAATGTCATCGGCCCACACCTCGTGCGTCGGAGGGGTGACTTCGCGATCCTCAGCGAGACTTTGAAATGGAGTCGAGGTCGCGGGACCATCCATGTTTTACGAGGCGGACCACACGGTATTCTCGAGGTGATGATGACCATGGCGACTGGCGGCGTCGAGGCTACTTCACCTTCCGCCAAAGGCGCCTTTGCCCGACAGTGAGCGTTACCTCGCTGCGCCAGAGGTCTTCTGACGATACATACCTGAACACACTGCTGGAGGCGCAGGCTAGGGGCCACGAGAGGCGAGGTGGGAGGGGTTGATGATGACAGTGACACACCCTCCAAGCGGCAGTTCCAGAAAGAGCAGTGACTGTTTACAACAGCAGGTCACCTAACAACCGTCGAGAGAGGATGATCCTTTACCTCCGTACTCTGAGAGAGAGGCGGTTTAGAACTGAAGAAACATGTAGGAGAGAACGGTACAGGACTGTTGATCACTGCCATGCGGCCTTTCCCCGACCTGCGTGCGTCACAGGCTCATCCCATACTTTACAGGAGCACAGGAGGACAAGGACAAATCCAGGCTGGTGAGTGCCTATAATCATCTGCCCGGGTTTCTGTACATTGGAAGGTGGACCAATTACCCTAACCTAAAAGAAAAAGACAGTTGAGATTCCATTGATATGAAATGTCTCAAAATGATAAAGAGCTGTAATAAGTGTTTTGTCCTTGAAATCAGAGCTGCATGTCAAAAAAAACCCCCAGCTCACCTATGTATTATACATTCATATTTATATAGTAATCAAGTACCTGTGGCCTTTTTTGGGTTAATAAGGTTAAATGCAGTTTTCCACATCTCAGTCAAATTATATTCTGTGATAGATGTGGCATAACAGATTCAAATTAATTTTAAAATAATTTTTTTATTATCTTTAGTATTATTTAGGAGACTCCTAGACTGACTGATTCTTCCTTATTATTAAAATGATGACGTTTATTTTGAACTTACCTGTTTTTAAATGTTTTCATATGTTAGATGAGCTTTCCTTCTCAGTCTTACCAGTTCAAATGTTTGGTGTCAGTACAATAAAAAATATTAAGCAAATTTACATTACAGTTGCTAAAGATTTCTATTTTCAAATAAATGCTGTTCTTTCTAACTCTCAATTTTTCAAAGCAAAAAATGATTAATAAATATTAATCAAAACTAAACTATCAACACTATAGACTTGAGTAATAGTTCCTTGAATTAATCTTTACTATCACTGTAATTAAATGCATTTTAAAATATAGAAAAAAAAAAATTATTTCCCAATATTACCTGTTTTACTGTGTTTTTGCCTTCATAAATAAAATGCAGTCTTGAGTTAACATAACAACTGACTCCAAACTTTTAAACGGCAGAGTGTATATAATTATATATATATATATATATATATATATATATATATATATATATATATATATATATATATATATATATAATAAAACCAAGAAAGTTTTGACATTTTCTCTCAAAATTATAATTTACATCTCACATTGTGTCAGTTTTTAACTCTATATTTTATTTTACACTTCTTACATGTTGTTTGATTTCCAAGAGGACTTTTGAATTGTTTTTAACTGTACATTATGTTTTGTTTTTTTGTATGCTGAAATGTAAATCATATTCTTTACAGAATGTATGTAAATGCAAAGTCACTTGATTTCTCAGGCAGGTTTTATGTGTTTTTGTTCTGTTTTTCTGATTGTATGATAAAAGGAATCCTAACTCTAATGGGCTAACAGTGCAGCATTAAACTGGCACACTAACAAGCATCATCTGCAAGCGCATTAAATGCTAATGGGTGTCTAATGTGTGGCTCTTGGTGTTTTTAACAGACCACTCATCTAAGCAGAGACTCACTAATTGTGTGGCGTCATCAGACTGACTGACATCACACTAGTAACATCATCCAGCTGAAGAGAAATACCCCCCAGACACTGTCAGAAGAGACACTTTTTGCAGGATTAAACAGACATGAAGAGCTTGGAACTTTTGCTGGTCAAAGGGCAAGAACGCGGTGTGTTTGTTTTGTTTTTATTTTCTGTATTGATAATATCAAAAAAAAAAAAGAAGTTCTTAGTATTAGTCCTCTACCACGCTGCACTAAAAATAAGGACTTAGAAAGGACTTTAAATGATATTCAAGTGCTTTAAACATTCCTTGATGTGTGTACATCTTCAGTACTGTAATGGGGCGCTGTCTCTGATATTTCAATGTGCCTTTGCCTTTGTTTGCACTGTACTGTACATTTGTATCAGTGTTAATCAGTTGGCTCTCAGTGAAGCATGAACAACTGTGCTTTGATAATGTGCCATTTATTTGCATTTCACGGTTTTAAAATAATGACTTTGATGCTGAACACTTGCTGTCTGTTTTGCCTTTTCTTTCCACGACAACCTTAGTATTTTTATGATATAAAGAAAAGCAAATAGGCTACAGTAAGACTTTTTTGTTTATTTGTTACTTATGCAAATTTTTGCCGCGCAGAAACTGGACAGGATACAGAAAAGAAGCGATGATTCTTTCAGGATGAGATTACAATACCAGGAAACGATCGATGCACGAGACCTCACAGGTGTTAAACTCTGTGTTTAGATCTCTGCATCTGTCGCTTTTTCATGTATTATGCCCAAGTTTATATTTTAAATGTATTATTTGCGACTAATAAAACATACTTTCCGCCAACAGGATGTTTACACATTCTGTATACTAAAAGCAAGCAAAAGAAATCATAGCTTCGCCACATCAATGTATGTGTGATGGAAGTTTGCAATAGTTTGAAAATACACAATAAAATAGTTAATATAGAAAAAATAGAATATTAATTTACTCACCGTTTTGGGGAAAATAGCATGGTTGTGAGAAAAAGCCACAGTTTTCATTTTCGTTTTGCAGTCTTGTTTAATAGTTTTCACATCTAGTCAGGTTTGTCTGTTGATCAGTTTTAGGTGGGTTTTTAGCATTTTTTTATGTCAGACGTTCATTTATGAAAAATAAATAAAATAAAATAAAGAAAAACCCCGTTGAGAATGCTTATACACATTAAGCCTGCAGAGGTACGCCCCTGGTGAGTAAATGTTAAAAAACTACAAATATATTTCACCAGCAAATAAAGCCCTCTGGTGGTTAAATAGCCCTCTGTGCAAAATATATTTCTTTTTTTTTGTCGAAGGAAGTAAACAACACCAATGATCCATTCACTTTGGGCGATGATACATATCTACAACTTAACAAAAACATTGGAAATAATTTAATTTTAAACAATAATCAATGAAAAACGTAAAAAATCAAGTAAGCGTGACCTCATTCTGGTATTTGTTGTTACCTGTTGGTGGAGGTGGAGTCTGTGGCGTCATCGAGGAATGGGGAGGAATCAGACTTCCAAGAGCAAAAGGTGTGTTTACACTGACTCGAGAGAGAAGTAGGTAAATAGAAAATATCTGGATATATGTGTGCGTCGCCTGTTTCACGACGACATGATGGCCAGCATACATCGTCTGTATTCGCTTGAGTCGCAAATATAAGATTTGTTTCTAGTGTTTGGGAAAAATACAGTAACGTTTAAGTAAAAAAAACTTCCGTGTAACCGAAACATGAAAAAAACACTGAAGCTGGAGCTGCTTGCGCTCGTGCTCTGCGTGTTTCCAACAGGTAAGTCGGCATTGAAAATAAATGTCAGTGTGTAAACTGGAATATTATAGGGGTGTTTCATTTTTGTGTCATATCACTTTTGACGAATTAAAAAGCCTTTCTGGTCATTCTAAAAGTTCAGTGGCTAGGTGAATCAGCAGGTGGAAACATACACCATAGTCAGATAATCCCGATCACGTGATTTACAAGCTTCATGCCAGCCAGAAATGTGAATATTTGTTTTACTGAGACTTGATTTTGTTTGTATGCGTAAATGGAACAGGAATAAACGTATTCATTTATTATAAAGTTATAAAAAATTATAAAATAGTAAAATCCTTAAAGACAGAAGTAAATAAAGGCGTAGTTAAGGTGTGGAACCCAGATGTTAACTGATCCTTTCCTTCTATTCTCAGCAGCTGTTGTCTATCAGGTTACCGTTCCTCAAACAGAGAGACACACAATGTTGTTTGGCTTCTGTCATTCTGCGATGTGACTATTCCACTACTGCTGAGCTTACAAGATGTGCTGGTCACATGGCGATACAAGTCCTTCTGTTTTGGATCCAGTGCTGGACTATTACTCAACTGGTGAGTAGTGCTGGTATAGATTTTTTGTCTGAATAGATGACATGTGGAGATTGATGTGGCCATGTACATTTTGTTTCTTTCTTCAGCATATCAAGCGGCTCTGGGTCTGAAGCAAGACCCAATAACGATTGTCAGACAGTCAGCGCACTGTCCGCATAGTGATTCAGAAAGAGGCCTCAATGAAGCTGTTCTGGGGCCAGAATATCGAGATACGCAAGATATACATACAAAACAGTGAGTCTGGACATGTAAGGAGTAATTAAAGTAAATTTAAAGTAATTGCAGTACACTCTCTCTCTCTCTCTCTATATAATGTATATGTGTATGTATATATATATATATATATATATATATGTATGTATGTGTGTAGATGATCTCTGTACACAGTATATACATATGTGTGCGATACAGTTTATTTTGCTTGATCAGGGGTTTCACTAACAAATTTTTGTGTGTGCATATATTTTCACAGATGCTGACCTGGTTATGAATGAGGTGATGTGGTGGGACAACGGCATGTATTTCTGCTCACGTCGATGCAGCGGGTGATGTTGTGGGAGACTCCGATAAAGAAATCAGGCTCATCGTGTATCGTAAGTTTCAAGACTTGTGTTAAAACCAAAAAAAAAACCGTTAAAGATGCTAATGCTAGTCAAACCCTGTCTTTCTCTCAGACTGGCTGACCGTGCTGCTCATAAGCCTCGGAGGTCTGCTCCTCATCATACTGATTTGTATCTGCTGCTGTCAGTGCTGTCCTCAGAACTGCTGCTGCTATGTCCGCGTGTCCCTGCTGTCCTGCTTGCTTTGCTGCCCAGAAGAGAAGGTATCCACGTGCATTGACTCTTTATCACTTTAGTAACTCTGTCTGTGAATCTATAACACCAGATAATGTTGCAAATAATTTTAACAATATTTAAAGTGTTCTACTTCTGGAAATAAATGTTTACTGATTACAAAATCACATTCTGCATAACAATTGATTAATTTGTCAATAATAATTTGTGTGTGTGTGTTTATATATATATATATATATATATATATATATATATATATATATATATATATATATATATATATATATATATATATATATATATATATATATATATATAAGAATGATTTATTATAATAGTTAGCATTAATTATAATTAATTTGAATTTGTAAAGCTATTTAACTGTGAAAACTAATCCGTGAACTATGGCAATACTACATAATGTGCTACAAAATACAAAAAAAATTTCATAATAATTTGTTTGCCTTCTAATGCTAGGTAACTTTCTTTTTTTGTAAATAAAATGTAGTGAAATATTTCCTTCTTATTAATTTTTCTATTTAGCTGTGATGCGCCACAAGATGATGCGTGATGCTCAAAAGCCATGGTACCGTGGCTCCATGGCCAGCCCATCTATGCCCCATTGCCTCAAAGGCATCTTCTCAAGCAAACCCCTTTACTATATTCAGGTCAGTATAACTTCCTCTAGTAATCTGATACTTCAGATCAGCAATGACTCATTATTTGTCCTCCACAGGGTCTTTTTCTGAGACCTTCATCCAAACACAACCTTCCCATGGCTCCGATGGTCATTCCTCCCCTCAACCTGTCCTGCCATTCATCCCTCCCCAAGGATACCATGCCAATGGCAGCATAAATGGAAATGTACATGGTAATAACCAAGTGTTAGATTTTCTGGAGACCAAGTAAGAGGGATGGATATACTGCCCCAATGCTCAGCCTCAACCTCACTACACAGCAGTCCCGTTCCAAAGCCTTCCTCATCAATTTGTGGCCCCACAACCACAATATGCAACTCCACCACCTCAAGCCATACCCCAAGCTATGTGCCTTTATCGGCCAGGCACCCAGCATGCTCTCAGCCCTGGATGAGATGGGTGTCCAAGGTGTGGAGCGCAGGGTCATCCAGCTGCCTCCCATCGTGGGCCGAGCGAAACAGAGCTCTCGGCGGAACAATGATGGTGGAAGACAGCGGCTATCTAATCATTCCAGCGGTAGCTCAAAAGCCGCAATGGTCATCATCGAGATGATTCTTGGAGAGGAACCATCATCTTCCACGGAGGGATGCAGTTGCAGCGTAGCTACAGCGGCCAGAGTCGGACTGGGGCGACAGGCGTGGAGGTCGAGGTTCTTGGGACGCAGGGGAGTTTGGGTTGGATAGGGCTGCGTCCACGTATTCGCAGTAAAGGGAGCTTCTGGAGGAGCTGGAGCGCGCAGCGAACCGCAGAGACAGGAATAACTCACCTTCTCCACGTAGGGCTCCTGGAGTTCAGGCGAGGAGGACAGTTATAGAAAGGAAAGCGATCTCAAGGAGATTTGAGAAACCACCAGCTTATTCTACCATTGAGATTTTGCCTGGCCACAGCAGGAGGGTGACCGCTTTTCTGTAAGAATGTAGATCACTATGAGGCTGTGATTATATATTGTGGTCCTGAAAAGGGCACATTTAAAAGAAAATCTTTAATCAAAAATGAAAATCCTGTCATCATTCATCTAACTTCCAATTCCAAACCTGTATGATTTTCTTTCAAATTTGATTACATGAAAGTATGTTGATGAAATATCAACCTGTTTGACTTTATTGTATGCACAAAAACATATTCTTCAAAATATCATCCATAGAAGTCATACATGGTTGGAATGAAATAAGGAGTGAATAATAACAAAACTACAGAGCATTTTTAGTATTTTAAGTCACTTTTGATAAAAGTGTCTTCTTAAAAATTAATGAATGATTGGTATGGTTTTGTCTCATCATAATTGTTTTTTTTTTTTTGTTTCTTTGTTGTTTTTATAGGATAAAACCTCTACTTGTAGCACGAGTGTTGTGATCTGAGTCCCTGTCTTGTCCTACAATTTTAACCTGATCCTTCATTACTGCGCCATCTACAAGTAAATGGCTTCTGGACTACAATCACTGGGAGTAATTGTGTGCTTTAGCACAATAATTAAGCAGTGACTGTAGATGGCCTTCAATAAACCCCTGGAAGACAGTAAATGCACTGTACATCTTTTTATATTTTTATTTTTGCTTAAAACTGTTTTTGATGTTTATTATGTGAAAGCATTTTTACTACCAGTGTAACTTTTTTTACTGACACTGTACTTTAATTATTAACCACGGCAAGGTTTTTGGTATTTGATCAGTACAATTTCTAGATGGCGCTACCATTAATGGCACTTCAGCTGAAGGTTGTACATAAAATAGCCTCTTTGGTTCATCTAGGTTCTCTGTTTACTTTTAGTTAATATTTGTTTGGAGTAGTTGTAGTTGATTTAGTTGTTTTCTTTGTCTTGTCATGCTGTTGTTATCCATAGACAATCCTTGGGATTATTTAGATTTGACTATGGACTAATTATATATATATATATTGCATTGCAAAGAAGAACTCATTAGTATCATTAGTTTTCAAAAGAATAAAAGATTTTTGTTGTATTTCTCATGTGGTGAGAATTTATATAAACTCTGCCTGCAATAAAGTAACATTTTACATTCTTTTAGACTAGACATACTTATATTTTCCAACATGTTTCATTATTTAATGCAGAAACGTGTACTTTTATCTATCGATTGCATAATTATATATAATTTATTTTTCGTACAAGATTGATCAAACAGCTGACTTTCTAAAGCACATTCGAGCGTGGAAATTTCGTTCGACGTACAAGTAATTATCTGTTAATCATCACACATATTTTAAATGTAAAGGTTTGAATAAACAAAAGACTGGGAAGCGCCAGACAGGCCTACAAATCGTCCGTTTGTTTGAAATCGACGTCATTTGCATCGCCTCATTCTATTGGCCACTTCTGCCCAAAAGAGGCGGGCCCAAGACGAGACGTTGGGAAGCGAAAGTGTCAATGTCACACAAACCTGGATCGTTTCTATCAGTCGATTACAACATCATCTACAGATAACGCGTGTCAGAGAGACAGGCAGCAGCAGCAGGTCAGCGTTTGGATTAACCTAGTGAAGCAGAAGCTGCCGGTGGACTGGCTGTTCAGGTAATTACGCGGCTTCGCTTCTAAACAAATGTCTCATTATAGAACAATGACAACGCCAAACCTTTCCGTAATGTGAATTTGGCCCGAAACATAGCCTACTGTTGTTAAAATGAAGATGCTTGCGAATGCATCACAATGCAATACATAATGCATTTGCTTTTGCTTTTTATGTTCTAAAGGCCTTGTTTACAAGTGGAGAGGAAGAACTTGCTGAACTTGCAAAAGCTGTATTAGTAATTTTTCTTTGTTGCCCCATGAGAGCTCTTTGTAATGAACTGTTATCATGATAACCACAGTATATGCGCCAGTTTTACTGTTAATACTGTAAAACCCGTCTTGTTGGAAATCCTGCATAAGTTGGTGCTGGACAAGTTAAAAACAAAACAAAAAAAAGCTTGACCATCTGGTTTTTACCTGGTGGTCTAGGAACCAGTAACCAAAACCAGCAAAAAAATGGTCATTTGCCAAACCATGGTTACCAGGATAATGAGCTATCAAAAATGATCTTCTCTGAAGCTGGATTTTCCTATTTTGCAGGAATCATGAACTCTCTCTCTGGTAAGAGTGCTGGCGCTGTGCAGGGTTTCTCCAGCCCCTGTCGCTCCCTCCAGCTATCGTTGGGGCAGTGAGGGTCTGTCACTCAGGCGTGAACTCCAAGGGCACAGTGTTCACCAAAAAGCGAGGCTATGATATTACCAGAACCCCACTTGAACAAAGTAAGCATCTTTATGGTTCGAACTCAGTGCACTTGTGATCCTACGTGACTAACAGCTATTAGATTGTCAGCACCCGTGCTTGCTTTGATGTGGTTTTATAACATTTAAAAGTAATGCCAAAGTCCCTGCAGATAAGAAAAGTATGAAAGTGGCATTGTGAGATCTTGAATCAAAAAGCAAAGTCTTCAAAGACTTTGGCTACTGAGCGCTAAGAGGAGATGCTCTGAATGTGCTTGAGCTTTTCAAAAATCAATGCAGAGTTGCAGGATATGACTCATGTTTTGCTAAACTTTTTGCTAGGTCGTTGAAAATGTGTCCATTTATATAATGCTTCGCAATCTGTATCCTGCTTGCAAAGGCTTCCTTGCCAAGATGAGGAATGGGCATGATTGAGAAGTGTAGAACTTTAAAGCCATAATGGATGGAAACTGTTAGACATAACCAGTGACTGGAGAATCCAACAGGGGAGGGTGTCCATGCTTACTTCCTATTGGTCAGAAATAAATAGATCCAACATGTGATGCATCTACCCTAAGCTGGAATGTTGCCTGGTGTAGGCCCAGTTGCAGGTGGTAATTTGTATAAACCAGACTGTAGGAGTAGTGCATATTTTTCTTTTTAATTCACAGCTATCACGTGTTGTTAATAAAGTTCTGGTGCTGCTTTAACAGGGCATGGCGTTCACCCTGGAGGAAAGGCTACAGCTGGGTATCCATGGCCTGCTGCCTCCATGTTTCCTCTCTCAGGATGTCCAAGTGCTTCGTGTCATGAAGAGCTACGAGACACGCAGTAACCCTCTCGACAAGTAACCAAACTTCATCTGAAACATTATATATGAATATACTCTGTATGATCCAAGCCAATTAAAATCAGAATGACAATATTTTCTTATTTCCTATTTATACTAAAACAAAAACATTCTGACCCTGCAGATACATATTGCTGATGACGCTGCAGGACAGAAATGAGAAGCTTTTCTATCGTGTGCTAACCTCTGACATTGAAGAATTCATGCCTATCGTATACACTCCTACAGTGGGCCTGGCCTGCCAACAATATGGCCTCGCTTTCAGAAGACCAAGGTGAGGTTTATACATGCTCTGGAAGCGACTTGTTTAGCCAGACCTTTTCTGAATTTATAAACACTTAGACTAGTCCAACCTGTTTTTCTTAGCTGTATTGGTGAACATACAGTAAATGCCCATATGATTTTGACGTTTTTTTTCTCTTTTAGAGGGTTATTTATCACTATCCATGACAAGGGGCATATTGCCACCATGCTGAATTCGTGGCCGGAGGAGGACATTAAGGTTTGTTTATAGTGATTAAGTGTCATTTTAGTAGATGGTTATTTAATTGTATGTGTGTTAATAGGCCATAGTGGTGACGGATGGAGAACAGATCCTGGGATTAGGAGACCTGGGCGGCTATGGAATGGGGATCCCAGTGGGCAAGCTAGCTCTGTATACAGCATGTGGAGGAGTGCCACCTCAGCAGTGCCTGCCTGTACTGCTGGATGTGGGCACTGATAATCAGGTAAAACAATAATTGCATAGTTAAACCATGTTTTTGAGTCTGTTATTGTTTATTATTTTTAGTTTTTAAATGTTTTAAAAGGAAGGCTCTTATTCGCTCCAAGGCTGCATTTATTTAACAAACAAATGCTGTAATATCGTGAAATATTATTATTGTCACTTTTGATCAATGTAATATATCTGTGCTAAATAAAAGTACTGCCCCCAGACTGAATATTGTAAAGCTATTCTGTTGTTCATAGGTTTAATTGAGTTTACAAACACAGCTGTCCCTGTTTGTAACCCTGTTGTCTTTTTTAACCCGTTTTTATTTGTTTTTGTGTAGACCCTCTTAGATGACCCCTTGTACATCGGCTTAAAGCACAAAAGAGTTAGAGGCAAAGAATACGATGACCTCATTGATGAGTTCATGCAAGCTGTCACCGACAAGTATGTTTGAAACTAAAATTCTGAAATGAAAGATGATTTACTTACCCTTATGATTTAGTTGCGATTCACTCAACCCTATGTTTTATTTGCAACTTCTGTCATACTTTTAAGCCAGCTCCTTTTTTTCAACCTCTGTTAAATCCGTTCTGAATGATCTGGTTCAGCAGCTCAACTGACTTAATGATTTGCTTCTGTGGTTCTCAAGTTAACAGTTAACTTTAGGAAAAGATCGTGTATGAAAGCGCTTTGCAGCCTGTACAAACATGCCGTTTGTTTTATTTTTATCTTTTGTTTCAGGTATGGGATGAATTGTCTAATTCAGTTTGAGGATTTTGCAAACAGCAATGCCTTTCGTATTCTCAATAAATACATAATCGTTATTGCACCTTTAATGATGATATCCAGGGTAAGTGCGCGCACTGTAATATCAAACTGTAATTTTCCTTCTTCATAATGGAAAATTCAGAAATTAGACCATAAAATCGTTGTTCATCTCTTTCCCACCTTTTCAGGCACAGCTTCTGTTGCTGTTGCCGGGGTCCTTGCTGCTCTTAAGATTACAAAGAATAAACTCTCTGACCACAAGTTTGTATTTCAGGGAGCAGGGGAGGTAATGTTAATTTAACTGAAACATGCCTAAAGCATAAATATCAAATAAAAGATCCGTTATGAAACACTTTTAAGCTTACTCCAGTTTTTCCAGGATTCAGATGTGCATTTTTTTTTCGTCACATGACCAGGCAGCCTTGGGCATTGCTCACTTACTCATAATGGCCATGGCCAAGGAAGGTGTACCTCACGCTGAGGCTGTCAAGAGGATTTGGATGGTGGATTCTAAAGGCCTGATTGTCAAGGTAACAATCAAACCCACAGTAGATTATCTTTTTTGGCATTTCTTTCCTACAGGCTATACTTGTCCTCCTACTCAACATCTGAATATACAAATGTATCTAGGTTTAATGCAAAATGTCAGTACATTAATTAAAGCAATATTCTGCATTTGAACACCACCAAAATTAAATGTTATACCAAAACTGTTATTTTGTGTCATTTGGTCATTAGGGCAGAAGTCATCTGAACCATGAGAAGGAAGAATTTGCCCATGAGCATCCACACATAAAGACGCTAGATGAAGTGGTGGAAACCATCAAGCCCACAGCTATCATTGGTAAGGAGGAATTGATCCCATTCTATATCTCTATATATAAAATTTTATTATTATTTAAATAGGTACTACTACAGTTCTTATTAATAGTTTGAATTAGCTTTTATTTTATTTGGTTAGGTTTTATTTTATTAGGTTTTATTTTAATTTGAGTAATTTCAATATATGCGTTAGTCATTTATGTTAGTGTTTTTATTTATAGATAGTGAAGTATAAATTTTATAATAAAGTGACAAAATTAAACTATTACCACAACCTAAATTACACTTACAATTAAAAAGCTAAATCATATAAAGTACTGAATAGTAATTTAAAAATACCAAAATATTTTAATTGCTTTGCATACTTCAGCCCGTGATATTTCAGTTAGTTATCAAGGTATTTTAAAGATTTTCCTATTATAATATTTCTATTTTTTTATATTTATTTCAGCTTTTAATTACTTAAAATAATTTTTAATAGTTAACAATAACAACATTCTTTATATATTTATATACATGCATACACGCACACATTTTATTTACAATTTATTTATGTTTTTTGACAATGATAATATATTATGACAATGATATTCCACCCCAGTTTCAGTTGTTTTTATAACTGGAATAATATATTTTTTTTAGCCTAATATTTTTATTCATAATATATGAATTGCAACGACATATTGAAGCCACTAGTTGGCATAATTACAGAAAACATTTAGATTTGAACAAAAGTCAGCATATTTCTGTTCATCATGTAAAATGCAGCAAAATGTTATTATATAAAAATGTGTTGAGATTCTAAACACTTGAAACCATCGACAGGTGTGGCTGCCATAGGTGGTGCTTTTACTGAGAAGATCATCAAGAACATGGCCGCTTACAACGAACGTCCAATTATTTTTGCTCTCAGTAATCCCACGAGCAAAGCTGAGTGCACAGCAGAGCAGTGTTACACGCTTACTGAGGTAATGCTCACTGAAACCTGTTGGATGAACTGGTGAAAGGGGTCTTTACTGAAACAATCGTATAAAACAAATTGTTCACATCAGTTTAAAGGGCATGTGTATGTATCACAGGGAAAGGGCATATTTGCCAGCGGAAGCCCCTTTAAAAAGGTCACTTTGGCAGATGGGCGCAGCTTCTACCCTGGCCAGGGAAACAATGCTTATGTGTTCCCTGGAGTAGCATTGGGAGTGATCGCCTGTGGTGTTCGTCACATCTCAGATGACATTTTCCTTACTACAGCAGAGGTAAACAAGCATGAAGAGTCAAGAGCCAAAGATAATAAAAGTGCATGCGTGTTCCATGCAGAACCTCTTGATTGCAAATTTATTTACAATGCAAAAGCTCATTTTAAGGCTTTAATTTTACTCTAGGCGATTTCTGACATGGTTACTGAGGAGCATCTGGCTGAGGGCAGACTGTACCCCCCTCTGAATACCATCAGAGAAGTGTCCTTCAAAATTGCTGTTAAGGTCAGTAACCATTCTTATATGTAGAGGATGATCACTACAATAACAGGTCTTATTAGCCATCTCTACACTATGACACCCATAAGAAACATGGAATGAAATCATGCTAAATTAAGAGATTTATTAATATAGAAAAGTAGGTTATAAAAGCTGTCAGGTCAGATTTGATAGGGCTGTACAGTTACTTTTGACTGATTTCACTAGTGCTAGTGTACTAAAAATCATTAGTGAAAACATCAAAATTTGTAAGCTCACAGAATAACATGGTCTTACTGAGTTCTATTAATTTAACAAAGTACACTATGCTTTTGACAAATTTGGGGTCAGAAAGATTTTAATCATTAATCATTTTATTCAGCAAGGATGCATTAAATCGATCAAAAGTGACAGTAAAGATATTTAATGTATGTTAAACATAAACATATATGTTGTTTTTACAATGAAAACTAGTGAAAAATGTAGCATTGAGATCACAGAAAGAAATTGACTTTTAAATTAGAAAACAGTTAAGTTATAATAATATTGCACAGTATTACTGCATTTGTAATCAAATAGTTTTTTTCAGATGTTAGCACTATGTTAGCTAAAATTAACACAGAATCAAACATTGTGTATAAAAAAAATACAATAAAACACCAGCATGCATTGCATTTAAAATTTCTCAAAAAAGAATCAGCTTTAAGAAAAGCTACCAAAAATTTGATGTCATTAAATTTGTAAACTTCATGGCATACTATAAATTATATTCCCTGTAATACCATTGAAAGATATTGGTATTATAACAGTTATCACAAATAGATTCATTATGACTTAAGCTTTTAATTCTTTCTTCCCAAACCTTTCTTTTTTTTTTCAGATTGTGGACCATGCCTACAAACAAGGAATTGCCTCCTGGTACCCTGAACCCAAGGATAAAGAGGCCTTTGTTTTATCCCAAGTTTATAACTCCGACTACGACTCCTTCACTCTAGATTCATACAGCTGGCCCAAGGATGCCATGAAAGTTCAGAACGTCTAGATTATTAATCTTCAGCCCACTAAAAAGGATATTCTCGTATCAGTCACATGCCTTATTTCTCAGTTCATAATCATCTGACGATATACACTCCAGCTGCAGGCCACCCACTCCTTAAACGGTAGCTGCTCCCATTGATTTGACAAAAGATGAGCTGTATTCCCTGAGAGCTTACAGCGATACAAGTATGCAGTGTTCATTCAAAGCTCAAACGTCTTCAGAACAGTGGTTCAGTTCAAAAGCAAAACTGCAGCTATGTTTAAAGCAGTAACGAGCACTTTCCCAAATCAACCGAGATAATGAATTTGTGATCTCCAGTTTATTAGTTCTAAGTTTGCATTCTGTCAGTTATTTATTTTATATATAACTAGCCATCCACTCCGAATATTTAGCGTTCATGGAAATGCAGATATCAATGTAGGGAGAAACTATTTTTGCGTAGCGACTCCCACTTGGAGATAACGCACTGTCTGGGCTGAATGTTTGTGTGAAAAGGGATTTTCAGTAGGTAGGTAGGTAAAGCAGTGTGAATTGACTCCTTTTTGAAATTTTTTTTTTCTTCTTTTTTTACAAGTTGTCTAAGCCAAAGTTTATTTTAAATGTATTGTCATGTATCGATAATTACTGGAAATTGTAAGCCTGAGTGTATCCGTTTATTTAAGTGTCCAACTGAAAAGCAAG
Organism: Puntigrus tetrazona; assembly: GCF_018831695.1. Taxonomy (NCBI): domain Eukaryota; kingdom Metazoa; phylum Chordata; class Actinopteri; order Cypriniformes; family Cyprinidae; genus Puntigrus; species Puntigrus tetrazona. The sequence goes on along the minus strand of NC_056707.1, from coordinate 16,761,547 downwards.
CTATATATGTGTTCAAAGCAGCTTTTTTAACATTTCCTTCTCAATTAGAAAAAGGCTTTGCTTATTAGTAACGCACAACTATGGAATTATATTTTCAGATATTCAAGGAGATTTTGAAGGGACAGTGACTTTTAAATAAACACTTTAAAAAAAAAAAGGGTTTCATGTTTATTTAATGAGAGTTAATCTTGGCCTATGGTTTTTGGATATGGAGTGTCTTGCACTTCAGGATTTTTTTTGACCACAAAGGTTCAATGAGAAAACCGATTTAGAATAAACTGTATGTAGTGCTCTTAAAGTTAAATTAGTAACAAATACTTGCTGTTTTGCAAGGTTAACATGAATATGTAACAAAAAGCTTAACTTTTAATACTTGTATATTAGGATATAACATTGTAAAATTAAAAAGGCTTATTTACACAAGTGCTGTAGGTGACAGTGTTGCTGAAGGAAGATATTTTGTTAGTTATTAGTATTTGTGTTTTTGAAAAGGAAATTGCCGACATTTCTAAGTTCGAGTGTCAAAATGTCATTAAAATCCCACATAATATCTATAAAGTAAAAAGAAATAAAGAAAAGGGGGACTGCTTTTTGCATTGTATGTTTTGGGTAAAATTTACTATGGTTATAATATGATGTTTGATGGACAGACTGACTAACTGGTTTTAATATTCACCAAAATCACATGAATAATCAAGCAATATTTTAGAGGTCTATTTTTGGGTGAGTGGGGGCGGGGTGGATTATGTGCAGTCACAGAAGTCTCACTTCTATTTCATTTCGGTTTCATTTCATCTTTCTTCCACAAACGATCTTCCTTTATGCTCAGTTAACTTAAAACTCTACACCATAACTTTCCTTTATCATTTTCACATCTATTTAAGGAATTTCATGGCAGTCTATATGAATAAACATCATAGGTGGTGTATCCAAAACGTCTCGTTTCACGTACAGCTTATGCATGTACATTTCCTATTACTTTAGTACGGTACGCCTCGTTGAGCGTACATGTCTCGGTCTTTATTTTCATTGTTATCACTATCGGCATTTGGAAATGAAAATTACAGAACGAACCACAAATGCAAAGCTTGGCCTTTACGTAAAGTAAAATAAGTTCGTCTGTGCGTTGTCGTGTACGTGCTTGCAAATCGTTCGAATCTTTACTTACTCTTTGTAATTCGAGGCTAGGGTAAACCACGTGAGCGTCCTGTTCAGTAAAAGCAATGTAACCATTTTAAACGGAAGAGAGCACCCCCTCCCCAATAATTTAATAAATAATGTTTTACTGTTACATATTAAAGTCCAATATGTGATCACATGATATTATCATCATCATCATCGTCATCTTTTTCGTTTTTTCCCCATGCTGTTCGTGCAGCTGGGGCGGAAACGAGTGTTTGATAGTGGCAAGCGTAGCTCGACCTGCAGTCACTACTGGATGTCCTCAAATCCAGTCGGCTTCTGTCTGCTTCAGTGACTCGGTTGTTTCGTTATTTTTCTGACTGACTTTTGGTTATGATGCTGGCGTCATGACGGATAATAAGAAAGCGGTCGGCAGCAGCGGCACGTCGGGACCGGAGCATCTGTGCAGAAGGTGATTGAATGATGCTACGTCCTTTCTAGATTATACACTAGTTTCATTTTTAAGTCGTTGCGTCATTGTGTACATGCGGTATCTAAACAGCATCCGATTCGGTTTTACGCCACAGTAAAGTTGACCTGACGTTTAGCGTTTCGGCCACTAAAAATGAGCTGTTTTTTACAGATATAAGATTGGTATGTTTTCGAAATGCGCTAGAATGTGTAAGGACACATCCTCTTTATCCTCGATGTATTGCAACGCGTGATGCTAGCTGCTGCTGCAAAGCGAATGAAGCAAAACAGACCGTCTACAAAGGAGCCTTAATTCACGTATGTATGTGTGTGTGTGTGTGTGTGTGTGTGTATATATATATATATATATATATATATATATATACACACACACACACACACACATATATATATATATATATATATATATATATATATATATATATATATATATATATATATATATATATATGTATGTATGTATGTATATGTATATATATATATATATTTTTAAGGGCATATATACAGGTACATCTCAAAAATGACGTGAATATTTTGTTTGGAACTTATTTCAAAAGTGAATACATTTTAGATCCATTACATGTAAAGTAAACATGATTTAATAACTCAATCTTATAGCACATGAAAGTCAAAATCCAGTATCTTAAAATATTATAACATTAACTAAAATCAATCAAAAAAGTATTTGCAAGTATGGTAATTTCTGGACTCAGTAAATGTGCAGGGCTCCTTCAGCACAAACTCCAGCATCAGTGAGTCGTGAATGGAAGACGATCTAAAGGCACTATTGTGCGATCTGAAGGCACTATTGTGTGATCTGCCTTCAGATCGTCTGAAGTTGGATCCACTGTTTTTATCTTTCTCTTGAAAATATAGCACAGATTCCACATGGGGTTCAGGTCCGGCATGTCAAATGCAACTAATCAAGCACAGTAATATCAGTTAGCAAAGCACTTGAAAGTGGTTTGGGCTCTGTGTTTTGGCATCTTTATAATGTTTTTTAGCATATGGAAGCATAAAGTGCTCCAAAATCACCTGACAGAAGGCTGCTTTGACTTTTGACTTGGTGAAACACAATGGACAAACACCATCACCAGTTTCAGAAACCTCACACTGGAGTTCAAGCAGCTTGGGTTCTGTGCCACTCTAGTCTTCCTCTGGACTCAAGACCTTGATTTCTAAATGAAATGCAAAATTTACTTTTATCTAGAGGACCTTGGACAACGCTGTAGCAGTCAAGATATTTTTCTCCCTAGTACAGATAAGATGTTTCTCTTGTTGTTTCTGTTTCACACTCGCAAGTGAATGAATTGGCTTTGCTTGGCAGTATTCTCAAGCTTGTGGTCATTCTTGTTGCTTGAAAACCTTTTTTCTTCCAGTAAACTTTGTATTTAATATGCTTTGATACAGCACTTTGTAAACAGCCAGTCCTTTCAGTAATGACCTTCTGTGACTTAACCTGTCAGTGATTGGCTTCTTCTCTTTTTTGTCTTTTACATGTAATTAATTGAAAATATATATGAAAGTAAAAAAAATGTTTTTCACAATATTTAACTTTTTTTTAGAAGTACCTGTGTATGTGTGTGTGTGTCTCTGTGTGTGTATATATATGTGTATATATATATATATATATATATATATATATATATATATATATATATATATATATATATATATATATATATGTTACCCTAAAAAACGGACACCCTAAAATTAAGTGTTACCTACTATTACCTACTACTACTACTTAGCTTTATGTGGGGCACTAACTAAAGTGGGACACCTAAGCTTCAGTGCATTTATCTCTTTTACAAAATTTAAGTGAACATGATTTGTGGCGTCACTGCCATTGATCATTGATCACTTGACTTTCTAGATATTGTCGGAAATATGGCCATGAAATCATCAAATAGGATGTATCTCTTGTAAAGTTCACTCAAAATGTAATTTTGGACAAAAATAATGTTAAGGATATAAATTTGTTTTTAACTGCTATCAAATTATATTGATGTATTTGTACATCACATTTCACAATAATATTATTAAAATGTTTAAAATGTCTGAATATTTCTTTTTGAAGTAATCACTCAAAAGTCAGTGATGATTTAAACAAAATATTAAGGATATAAATCTGTTAAGATTGAAAAATTAAAAACATTTTCTATTTGAAGTGATCTTGTTGTCCTACTTTAGAAAAGTAGCTTCAAAAGTGGGTCAGTATATTTTGACTGATGTGAGACAGTTAAAGATTGATAAAATATTTTGTTTAGCTGCATGTCCTGTGATCATGAACCAGCATCAAAGAACCAATTACATACAAATGTGTTACTTTCTTAAAATCTCAGTGTTCTTCAAAAATACTTTGTGAATAACATGAATTTGTGAATAATACAAAAGCCTTCAAAGACAAAGTAAAACAGTACTCCCTCACATAATTTAAATAATAAGAATGCCTATATCAGCGGTTAATGCAATGTTGAAAGGTTTTTTAAATCCAGTGGACAAATGCTAAATATAATCTGTGTAGATATAGCCCCCTGACTGGTCTTTGTGTGATTGTCACAGAACTGGATGACTTTATGAATATATTAGGTAGACTACTTTCGAAAGGAAAATTAAAAAAAAAAAGATGAATAAATTATATGTGAATAAGAACTAATCAAAAAAGTAACTGTAACCTGTGTTTAAGTTCAAACGGGAATAAAAAAAATTCTCCCCATAGGCTAAGAAGATTTCTAAAAATCTACACTAAAATGTATAAATGTGCAATATAATAATGGATAATAAAAGGCAGTAGGATAATGCAACCGCGCAATGTCGACTTTCGTGATTGGCCATAAAACCTGCACGTTATAGCCAATAGGCGTTCTTCTCTATTAGTGCGCGCGGCATATTACAACCGCTCGTCGGAGCCGACGACTTCACGTAAATAAATTAACTAGGATGAACCTGGATTTGGGATGCAAACCTGGACAGATGTGAGAACAGAAAATATGATATAGATATGCAATGAGAAACGCTGGTCTATGGTATCTGCCGCAAAATAATATTGAGAGCACGTTGCTAGCTCATGATGGTGCGAAAGCGTCGCCTAGCAGGAATTATAAATCATATCGGGCCAGTTGTCACTTATCCCCGATCTAGAGAAGTATTCAGTATCGACCTCAATACCCGATACAAATATCGGATCGGAGCATCCCTAATAGATAATGCTGTGTTTGTTTATGAAATAAGCCAAGATTTCGGATTTAATTCAATTTCTTGTTGCGTTAAAATGAAGCAGGATATCGTTCAATCCGTCACAGTAGGGCCCTTCGGAGTGGACACATTAGTAATTGCTATTTTGTTGAATTTACATATGTTGAAAACTCTGGCCCTTCATGATAATGATGATGTGATAATTATGTCTACTAGAATAATACATTATTTTCTGAATTATTCCGATTTTTAAATGCCCATTAGCTTCCTTTCAATCCACCGGTTAACATTTACAGCACTGTGTATACTACATAAAATATGGGACTATTTAATAGTACTTGTCTTCAGCAAAGGACTTAATGAAAATGTAAATTCACTTTCTGATAGTAGATGAACAGAAATAAAATTTGGTCATTCTTTCGAATCAAACAAATGTCCAAATCAAAGACTTCCAAAGCTCAATTTCTTTGAATTTATCATTGTTTTTACATATATAGTGCTGAAACCCAAAATATTAAATGGTATCAATGTATATTGACTGAGTAATCCACTGGTTTTTATAAAAAATAAATTATTTATTTTTCCCAGAGATTTGGAGCCAAACTTATTTATTTATTAAATTATATATTAATTAATTATTTTAATTTAAAGTGTAGTTATGTTTAAATGGGAACCTGGTTTGATATAAAGCCATTATACATATTATTTGGATACTGATGTTTGAATGCAATTTTGGTCTGGTCTATTTGATTAGCATGCAGTAATGGCCAGCCATGATCCGCTGTAGTGTTGGAGAGGAGGATGACAGAGAGAGGAAACCATGGATAAATACCTTCCCAAATATGTCCCATTCTTCACTCTGCTGGCTCTGTCAGGACTCTTATTCCTGCTGTGGAATATCACCTCATTGGAAGTGAGTCAAGTCACGTCACCTTTATTCATGTAGTGTTTTTTTACCTTTTTCCTGACGCAAAAATGGGCGCCGCCATTTGTAAATAGGTTTATGGGTTTACCTTCCGGTCTCATCCAGTCTCTGTTAATTGTAATCCCAATTTCTACTTCTCCTGATTTATTGCGCAAAACTCTCTGAACTCTGAAAACCTTGTTATGCTTCTGTAATGAAGTAATGAAATTACTTCTAATGAAATTTCTCATTGAAACTTCTGCGTTTTGTCTTCTGCAGAGCTGGAACTGTCAGACAGTATCTACCTTCTATCAGCTTCAGAACAGCATCCAGTCAGTCTTAAAGAGCTCTGAATTTTTTCTACCGGTGGAGTTTAATTACTCATTCTGTGCCCACCTCGGCCAGGAGCCCACTGCAGAGGAAGCCAGAGAGGAGAGCTATCTTCTCAAATCCATCGCCTGGCCAGAGCCGTTGATCCTGGGACTGCCGTTACGTCAAAGTAGCGATCCTGCACAGAGCTATTATACAATCCAAGACCCTGGAGATCTGCAGGTGGGCGGGCAACTGATAGTGAAGGTGCAGATACACAACTTTTTGGGACAACCCAAAAAACATGGAGGAGACTTTCTAGTTGCGCGACTTCACACTCCAGAAATGGCGGCTGGAGTTGCTGGCCAGGTATATGACCACAACAACGGAAACTATACTGTATTTCTCCCGCTTCTTTGGGCAGGTGTTGCCCAGGTGGAAGTGACAATGATTCACCCCAGTGAAGCTGTGATGGTCCTCAGGCGACTGAGAGAGGAACAATCAGACCGAGTGTTCTTCAAGAGCCTCTTCCGTTCAGGGTACCTCTCGGAGACCACTCTATGTAATTTGTGTTTGCCGCAGAAACAGCAGCCGCTTTGCAACTACACAGACCCCCAGACCGGAGAACCCTGGTTCTGTTATAAGCCCAAGATGTTGGACTGTGATACACGAATTAACCACTCAAAAGGGGGCTATAAGAAACACCTTCTCACTGTTTACGAGTCACAGTTCTTCCAAAGGTGAGTGAGGAGTTAAACCTAGTTCTACATTTAGAGTAGTGGTGGAGTGATATGTATATACTGCATTTATGTTGGCTGATGCCAACATCCATTGTGCAGATTATACATATTGTAAATATTTCAGTTTAATGATGAACATACTGTTTTTTCTACTTTCTTCATGAATGACACTTTAATTTTGTTTTGTTCTAGTGGAGTAAATATCAAAATTCCAATACATTCTGCAGGGGTGGACAATGTGACTGTTCAACCTGCTAAAGGTATTGTGTACATGTAATATTATAAGTACACTACCGTTCAAAAGTTTTGTTGGGTTGGTAAGATTTTTGTAACATTTTTGAAGGAAATCTGTCACCAAAGCTGCATTGATCAACAACACGGTTTGGTTAAGAACACTGGCAATAAAATATATTGAATTGTTAATTCGTAAAATTTGACTTTGGCTATATATGGGGTTTTGGTTTAGTAATAAATTATAGCTCAGTCTGTAATTAACCTCCCCTGGTACCATCAGCTTGACATGAATACAATAACTGGCTGCTGTCCAGATTACACAGTAAATCAGCTATTAATTGAAAATTATTCTTGAGGATGATGCAATTAATAGGGACGATAACTTGTAATTGAGGATTGCTTGCGAGACTATTTTGTGATTTAAAATCAAGGGCGTTTAAACATTGAACACCTAGCGCACAGAATATACAATATGTGGAAGAAATAATACTGTTGTCAAAGGGGGGGGGGTATGTACACTGCATATATCTGGCTCAGATGGGAATCATGGTGTTTGCAAAAGGTGGAGCAGCTGATAAAGAACCCATAGCAGATAAAAGTGCTTTATTTTGTGATAACAAGCAGCTGGATGTACATTATCCTACTTATTACAGTGACTGATTGCCACAAAAGTAAATAATTAGACATTAAACATTGATCAGTGACAGCAGAGTGATATACGGTCAAGATGACCCATAGTACCACACAGACTTTTTTAGTGTACATGGTAGTACTGCTGCTTTCTATACAAGGCCATACAGCCTGTGTTTCATCAAAAATATCTTAATTCTGAGGATTGGCAAAGGTTGTAAGGGTTTGGAATGACATAAGAGAATTTTTATTTTTAGGTGAACTATTCCTTTAATGTATTTAAATAATAAAAAAAACTTACTAACCCCAAACCTTTGAAAGGCGTATCATTTTAAACATACAAGAACAGTATTAAGAGGCTTAAATTACAAGTTCTCATCAGCAGTTTCCTTTCCTTTCAGTACAAACCAAAGTAATGCATGTTGAATTCACTCCTTCCGGGTACTACTACCAGGGATCATGGAGACCTTTGAGTGGTGCTGTTATGCGTCAGTTTAATGGCTCTTCAGTCATAACACAGTGTCTTCGAGGGAAAATGGTTTACATGTATGGAGACTCCACGGTGCGACAGTGGTACGAGTATCTCATTGCCCATGTTCCAGGTCAGTATTATTTCTCAAATTCTTTTTATATGTTCTGTATTGATTTGTCAAAAAAGCAAAGCATTAAAAATTAAGAAAATATGTAATTAGTAGTATATATATATATATATATATATATATATATATATATATATTAAATATATGTTAAATAGCTTACTTATAGACAACTGAAATGGATATTTGTTTGTAGTCTGATGAGAATTTTTAAACTTGAGTGGGATTGAATCTATTGTATTTTCTATATCTCACCCTGTTTCATCTCACAATACAGAGTTTAAGGAATTCAATTTTCACAGCCCGAAGAATGTTGGCCCATACATGGCAGTGAACAGCAATCACAACATACTATTGAGATACCGCTGCCACGGGCCACCGATCCGCTTCACGTCCGTGTCCTCGGCTGAGATGCACTACATCTCAAATGAACTGGATGGTTTACGAGGGGGCTCGGACACGGTGGTCGTGATTAGCATCTGGTCGCATTTTAGCACTTTCCCAGTGCAAGTGTACATACGCCGCCTGCGCCACATCCGCAGGGCGGTGATTCGACTACTGAACCGCGAACCGGCGACTTTGGTGCTGATCCGCACAGCCAACCTCCAGAAACTGGACCCCGAGTCCAGCCTGTTTAACAGCGACTGGTTCTCCCAACAGCTTGACGCAGTTCTCCGAGCCATGTTTAAAGGTCTGAACGTCCAGATGGTGGATGCTTGGGAGATGACACTCGCCCACCATCACCCCCATCAGCTACACCCTCCACCTGACATTATATCAAACATGGTTAACTTCATCCTATCGCACATCTGCCCAGTGAGAAGAAAGAAAAGGCGAGGCTAAACTTCTTAAGGAACTGGTGCGACCTAGCAATAATCTTCCACACCTCTGTCTTTGGGATCAGCTTTTTGCTATATATTCAGCTGCTATTTGCTATCTTGTTTGGCTTGCAAATGTTCAGTATGATTTTGCTGCCCATGTTAAAATGCAAAAGCACCATAACAGTTAATGTAGCCCTATTACTTTTATGGCACTATCCCGAGGTATGCAGAATCTTGTTAAAAATGTAACTCAACAGAATAGATAATTCTTCCATAAAACATTTTTAAAAATGGAGCACTTATTGTGATTGGTTTTACGTTGGACTGTGGCAGACCTCTTAATCTTGAATGAAATTTAGATTTCAGTAATGCGCTTTTTCCCCAAGTCCAGTGGCAACAAATGTATGAGATATTGCTATTTATTTCTAAAATGATTCTCAAATCATTTCAGCATATTTTCATAGTTAACAGGTGAAAATTAAACGTAACCGCTTTTACTCCAGTCAGGATTTGAGCATGTATAATTCATTCAGAAATTCAGTCATCACTTACTCACCTCGCTTTGTTCCAAACCTGTATTATTTAACAAAAAAAAAACCACAAGATTTTTTTAAGTGATTTTCTCTGGTGTTCTACAGGAGAGTGAAAGTCATACTGGGATAGAATGACACCAAGGGGATTAAATGATGATAGATTTTTTGGATGAACTGTTAATTTAGGGGGGGGGGGAGTTAAATCATCAACCTCAAGGCTGCAACTGTATATAAAAAAAAGAAAGATTAAGTTATTCCTGTATAATACAGTTTGTACAATAAAAAAAGAGAAGAACAGAAGTTATATGAGAGTATTATGAACTATAAGTGCAAGCACAACTGCTCCTTGGTAAAGGAATTTTCTGTTCCTTGCTAAACAGGGATTTTGTTAGCTGGTTATTATTTGTCCAGCTGATTGTAGGCCAAGTGTGGTCACCAGACAGAAATATAAAGAGCATGCAGGTTGCAGTATCATCCAGAGATATGAATTATAATTTTTTTTTTTTTTTACAGCATGATTATTAGCGTTTCTATTTATTTTTTCTTTTATGCCCTTGATTAGTTTGAATATATTTTCTCCCATTCTGCAATTACCTGAGAAAGATCTGAAAATGTGTATGTTATACCATATGTTCTATCGGTTCCATTTTGTGTAACCAAAAGCAATGTAAGACATTTTTTTGAATAACCAAAAATAGTAACTTTTTTGAAAAAAAGGGTTGTTTACGAACAGTTCATGTGCCTTACACTAGCTATTTTTTTATTAATTTGTTCCGTTCCATTTTTATGTGATTTACAGCTGTTAAAGTGGGTTTCTGTACTAGTTTCTAGTACAATTTCCTTTTTTTTTTTGTGCCATGTCTAGTGAAGTTCTCAAGATTCTGAATCCGTCCAGTGTTCATGAATTGCCAAAATAAATTCATTTCAAAGCATCCATTGCGCTCTTGTCTAAATATATTTTGAATGATCTCTGACACTGCAGATTGGTATATCATTTTTTTGATGCAGTAAGCTCCACTCAGATGAGAAAATTATAATTGCAAATATTAAGTTGATTGAAGGTATAAGATAAAAAAAAAAAAGAATGTGTTTTGTAATAAATGTGAGAGTAACTGAGTGGTAAAACCGAGTATTCCTGTAGTATTCACATAAACACAATAACCCAATAATTAAAAATTCATAATGAAAATTTAATTTAAAATGGGGGTAAAAGTCAAATTAACTTACTGGTTACTGGTGTTTTTGGAGCAGGAGGACTAACATCAAAATGACTACATTTTTTCATATCAACATGATCAGAAATCTTTAGACCATCTTGTTCTGCATACTAAACTTTGAGTGCAATGTCCAATCTTACCAAAACATGGAACGTTATGGGTTTCACTCAAAATTATATCAGCCTACGTTTTCCACCAATCCAGACATCAAGACCAGGACCAGGCTTGAGAAACACTGTCTTACATGTGAGTGACGCATTATTTTTTACAGTCTTGTAGCAGCTGCGTATTATTTATGTTTACCACAGACATTCAAAGCGAGAAATATGTTCAAGTCATTTTTAACCAATATTATATGTGTGAACAACTTGTAGGGGACACGTTACTTTACGTGTGAATGAAGCACTTTTCAGGGCCAAATTGGTTCCAAGAAATCTGTTCTATGTGGATCACACCATCTGCATTTCCATCTTCATCTCATTCTTCTGAATGTAGTTTCTGATAACACCACACGGGGCCAGCAGTATACTCTCACAAAAACATATTCATTAGGCTAAGGGGGAAAATAGTATGCTGCTGCTTAGTATATACTATTTTAGTTTATAAATTAAATTTGAAACATCATAATGCAGTAAATCAGTACTCAAATATCATTAACAGTAGATTGTTGTAAAATGTGACCTTGCTACATAATCCAAGACTGATTTTTAGTTGGCATCTATAAACGCTTTATTATAATAATTTTGGCTGACTGATGAGTCAAAACTAACGAGGTGTTAGAAATCACGTCTCACTGGAAACGGGTCAAGTTGTGTGCATTGCATTGTGGGATACATGTGCTTGGGTTGTACAATGCAAATTCCGGTGCTGTGTACAAAAAAATACATACTATGATCAAAATAAACAGCAGCAGAAATGAGTAATATAGTATTGCAATTCTCCTAATTGTTTCAAATAAGTACTTTAAAGTATGTGATTTATTCATAATGCTGGATAAAAGTGAATACCTAGGCAAATCACACACATATAAACATTTACAAGTACACTTGATTATAAGGGTGTTTTAGTAAATTTGATTTTAATATTCCTTTATTTTGATGTTCATCAAATTTTCAATATTACAGTACAGTTCAGTGCGTAGTTTGTAACGTATGGGTTTTGACTAAAACAATTTATGGATATGTAAAAATTGGAAAAGGAAAAAAAAAATGCATTACAGTTGTTCAATAAATATTTCCTAAGAAATACATATAATGAAAGTGACTTCTAAAATTTATTTGGAGACATTCTGATAACAGTATGACAGAAGCTGAGTGAAGAAATTCACTCAGTGGTAAGAATTATGATGGTAGCTCAAGTATATTGGATGGAAAACATCTTTATCATCAAGATGCATTAGAAACACAAGCCTTTTAAAGAATGTACAATCATACTAAAATGAATATGTAACATTTTGTGCGTTATTAACAACTGTTAATTGTTGCTATAGGTACAAGTGGCACGGGACAATGACCTGAACTCTAAAAGAATCGGATGATCTCTGTTCATGAAGAAAGTATGTGGAGGCTCTATAGGATGGAGGGGAAAATTCTGGGGTACCAGTCGAGGAGAGTCCTTTTCGGGTCCTCTGGATGCACTTTATACAGGTATCAAGCCTGAGCTTCTTTCTCCTCCGCCTTCTGTTCCCGTTTATACCTGTGGGGAATAAATAGCTCCTATATTAAACACCACCCAACTTGCGCACACACCTAAATTACACAATGTGCTGGAAGCCCGGTCTGCTTTATTGCTGCCAGTCTTGTTAAAGTATAGATAAACAAAAGTAAGCCAAGTTCACAGCAGATAAAATAAAATAAAATAATAATAATAAACATTTCCTTTAATAAGCTTTTTTATTACATACATCTACATAGCTAGTGCCCCTGTGTCCTAATCTGCATAAAATAGTCACATTTCTTTTTCCTACCCTATTACGATTTATATCCAAGCGAAGTGGTTTCTGGAATGAGGAAAAAACTGACGTAGGGCAAAATTTTAATTTGGTCCAGCAGGAATTGATTGGATCATTATTTGCTATATTTACTGGGAGATGTTATTGTCCCACCCTCACAATAGTAAACACGCCAAGAAGATAGATTTCATCAAGAAAATTGTTTTCTGAAGATGAACGAAGGTCTTATGGGTTTGGAACAACATGAGGAGTTATTAATGACTGCCTTTTCATTTTGAGGTGAACTAACCTCAACCAACCCGTTCATTTTTTTGTCAGCCTTTGACAGATCCAGAAATGAGTCACACGAGGCTGTTGTGAATGACGTGATATCAGCTTTTACGCAAGACTAGATGGACTTCATTGCCAGACAGTTTGCGTCAGCTCAAGGTTTGTTTGGAAACTGGACAAAAGTCTAAAATCATTCACCTTTTGCCCGTTTCCCCATTTACGTGATTTTATAGCGCGTGTCGTATAGATGAATGAGAGTACTCACATCCATATTCTGTAGAGCTGTGATCCTCCTGCACCTCCGACAAAGAAGTTTACAGCAAAGAGATTCCAGTTCTTGGGTATGATAACCAGGGAATACCTGGACCAAATGAGACCTGAAAAACAGATAATGAGGGAGATTGGGATTTTTGAATTGTTTTAAGGAGAATTGGTTTAAGAATTGGTTACTGTGTCAGACATACCTGTGGCTGTCAGCACAGCAGACTGGGAGGTACTGAGTTTATCTGCTGGACGTGTCAAGTCTGCTAAGCCAGCTATGACCAGACCCTGTGTGAAATCAAAAAAAAGCAACAATTGTAAATGTAACAATTAAGAAATGTAACAATTACCTAACAATATATATATGTACGTATGATGGAGGGAATATCTATATATATATATATATATATATATATATATATATATATATATATATATATATATATATATATATATATATATATATATATATATATATATATATATATATATATATATATATATATATATAACATCCAGGTCCTGTGTTTTATTAATCTTACCCATTTAAACATTGGTGCCCAGAAGAAAACAGTCTTTGGACCTAATCAAACAGCAAATCAATACAGTTAAAGTCATGTTTCCCAGGGCAAATGTTCAGAGAATGTGTGTAATTGTGATAGCAATCAAGTGTTTCAACATACAAAACAGAACAAAAAAAAAAGCACTGACACAAAAGAGAGTTTTGGGTGATTTTTACACTAAATATTTGTTCTTGCCAGTACACTCTGTGGTTGTGTTCTCATAACAAATAAGTATAATATCTATCTAAAATACAGACTTGAACCTGCATGCCCGTGAGCTGATGGCACTGCACCGCAAACATGTTCACCACACCACGGCAGAGCACACACTATAAACTAATTTTTTAATAATAAATACAACATACAATGGCTGATGGTACAAATGTTTAACCAACTATGGAGTATTATCTGTAAACAATCAATGTTTAAATATTCAATAAGACTTATTGCACTGATCAGCTTAATATAGTTCCCGTTATCAGTGGTCTACATAATACAACAGGTTTGTTTATTTTTGTAACATTTAAATAAATCTGCATTAAAAAGACCCATTTTAATATCATTAAAAATATATCAGTAATAACATTCCTGTCAGTCAACCTCTGCTTATAAATACAAGCAATTTGATGTTGATTTATTCTACCACCAATGACTAGAACTCTAAACACTTCCTTTAGAAAACTCATGTAAATGTATTAGAATGGAAAATATTTTCAGTTATTCAGTAACAGAAAATATCACAGAACAATTTCTGTTTCTCAAGGGCACTTTGCACAGTACACTTTGATGACCTTTTTTGTTTTGATTTACTTTCTCTTTCATTACACTAAAGTCTTGCATGCAAAGCGGATTATTATTTACAATTATAATTTACTATGGCACAAGTCAAGACTTTAAAAAGCATTAGTCATGTTCCACAAAACATTAGGGTAAACAATTAAACAACTTTAGGCACATACTTCCACCGAACAGTAATTAAAATGAAAAGAAAATGTTAATTCTTATTTACAATATGCGTAAATAAATACATTTTTAGCCCTGTTTAGCATTCAAAATACTCGAAAGTACACAAAAGCAAGTATAGCAAGAACATGACTGCAGTGTCAACAATACACGAATAAATAAATACAAATAATAATATTCAGAAAATTCTACAATTTAACAGTGGCTATAATCCATTGCCATATTAATTACACGTCAAGCGCCTTCTAAAAACATTTTCTAAATCTACAATTTCAATTCCATTTTAGGCTATGCATCTAAGGAAACTAATTGTGATCTATATGTTGCACCGAGTTTACCATTACCTTTATTTTAAGGCTTTGGAGTCACTGTTTTGACCTTAAATAATGAGACAAAAACACCTGCTGAGGTAGCAGTCAGTTTCTATGGCTGCACCGTCGCTTAAGGGTGTGATGCCACCTCAAGAGGTTAACAGGATCGGTGTCAAATAAGCCGTCACGCTAACAGCATTTGCGTTACCTGCAGGGTGGTTATAAAAAGGTCTCAGTTTAGCCGGCAGCATATGCTCGATCCTGTCGAGGATTCTGTGGTAAGATGCTCTCAGCCCCACCATAGCCATGATGACTGCTAAACAAGCTAAATGCTACCACTGCACGAACTAAAATAAGGCTGAGGACGTGCAAAGCACTCTGCTGCTATTGACCCGTGATGTTAACAAAAGGCAGTCAGGAAAACAAGCCCTTTGGACGAGCATAAAGTTCAAAGTCTACGATATTGTCTTACTTTCGACCTTGCTAACACAGTTTGCTGCTATGTTGTCTTTTGAAGTGTCAGCGGGGACGCGTCGCGAAACTAATTGCGTCACGACGTCGCTGAGTCTCTGAGGTAAAGGATTGGTTGATATGGTCACGCCTCTTTGTGTGATTGGCTGGAAGGAGTTGGCACACTCTTAAAAGGCGGGGCCTGGCGGGCACTCTTTGGAAAGGAGTTGTTTTTGCGGTTACGTGGATAGTATAAAAATTCCAGTTAAAGGTTGTGGTTGAATGCTGGGCGTGGAAGTTAAAAGT
Source organism: Puntigrus tetrazona (assembly GCF_018831695.1). NCBI lineage: Eukaryota > Metazoa > Chordata > Actinopteri > Cypriniformes > Cyprinidae > Puntigrus > Puntigrus tetrazona. Next base: position 16,745,676 of record NC_056707.1, on the reverse strand, counting down.
TTCCATGCATTTCCATTCATTGCATTAGTATAAATAAATAAATAAAAGTTACTTTTAGTCCTTCTCATTATCCTTTTTGGAGGGAAGAGCGTAGCTCAACAAAAGCATGTTCGGAACGAGCATTTGTTGATGAATTGGTTGATTTGTTTTGATTAATACAATAACAAAAAGTGTCATTCAAATGCGACCGTAGACCACATAACCAGTCATACGGGTAATTTTTGTAGAAAGCTGAATAAATAAGCATTAAGCTGATATTGTTTGCTGATATGAAACTATTTTAAAATCTGGAAGCTAAGGTGGGGCAAAAAAACAACAACTAAATATTGTGTAAATCGCCTTTAAAGTTGTTCAAATTAAGTTTTAGCAATGCACATTGCTAATAAAAAAGTTTTAACATATCTACAGTAGTAAATTTACAAAATGTCTTCATAGAACATGGTCTTCAATATCTGACCTAATTATTTTTAAAAAACTGACAATTTTGACCCATATGTTGACTATTGCTACAAATATCTTTAAAAAAATATTAAAACTCGATTTTTATTTCTGTATTTTATTCCTGTATGGGACGTGCTACTTTTCCCATCGCTTCTAAGTAGAGACCAATCACCAGTTTCTTAAAATAAAGACATCATTGTTTTTCTTTTTCCACGTCAGTTTTACAGTCCTCTCAGCTAATACGATTGAATTGTTGTTTTTAATATTTTAGTGTACAAATGTTGTAGATGAAACGACAGCAAGGATGTGTTGAGATTTGAATGCAGTCGCTGATTCGCGAGTCTGCGTAAATGCTGCGCACACTTGACGCTCTCCAGAACGACCCACACATTACAGTCAACATACTGCGCGTCTCTTCCTTCTATTGGCTTTGGGCTCGAAATGGATTTGACGTACCAGAGCAGCAGAGGCTAAAGCGGATAGCCAAACAAGAAGCGCAATATTTTACTACACCTCAAAGCAATCATGCACAAAGTGTCGGAAACGGATCGTCGCGGGGGTGTCGATATCGAGGAGTAATATTTTCTCATTCATCCACTATCAGTTGTCGATGAACTTATAGGCGCTGTAAAGGGAAACAATAATAACCGAGCGCCACTGAAGGAAGACAAACACACAAGAAAAGCGTCTGCTCTCCTTTTCATCCATGCATGTCTCAACATTAGAGGTTTAAACACCATGTCCTGCTCTGGCAACCTCATTTGGGATGTACGAAAACGCACTATTGGATGCACAGATCCATATGCGGTCAGGACAAATTATTTAGGTAAGGAACTACGACTAATGTCACACCGTTGCACTTGAAAATCAGCTGGGAGACTTGTTGACGAAGACTTTCTAGGTGACAGCTGTCATTCGAGCTTGTACACAGGGCAGGGACACTGGTTAAAGATCATCTGACCTGTTACTCTAATGCTGATCTGTTTTCAGAACGACATGCTATCGCTGTTATTGGTTACGTTTTAATACAGAAAGAAACGGATTTGTCTGTGAAGGGCTCTGTGCTAAATTGCATAGCTGATTTTTAGATTTAAGGGGAAGTAATACGGTTGAATTGGCTATAGCGTCCCCCTTGGCTTTCTGCTTGTGATTTTTATCTATTTCAGCTTGTAAAATATGCAAATGGTGCATATCTTATTAAACATGGAGTTTCGTGTTATCTCAAAAAGTCCTTTGTTCAAAAGGTTACGTTTCAAAATATGTAAACAAACATGATACATGGCATATAAAATTAACCATTTCTATTTTATAATGAACTCTAAAGTAGCAAGAAAATTGATTGTCCAAAAACATTAAAGAAAAATAAGTAGCAATATCTAGGATGTACCTGTCGTGAGATAATAGGTTTGTGTTTTTGCATTTTACAGTATGTATGTGTATTGATGTATGCATTCACTGAAAGTCAGCACATTTTTAGGGTAACAAAGTAAAAAAAAAAAAAGTAAAAAGACAAAATTAGCTTGAGTTATAAAACAAAAAATGTTTCTAGAATTATTTTCAGTGTTAAATGCAGATGCTTTGCTGTATTGTTGTTGATTAAAGATATAATTAAAGAAAATTATAGATATATATCCCGAAATATATAAGAGCTATTTATTTATGTATTTATTTATAGATAGAGGCCCTCGGTATTACCATATCGGGATTGTAAAATATTTCCAAAAAAATTCATAATACACACACACACACACTAAATAAACAAACAAATAAATAAATAAATCTGTTATTTACTGACTCTTACATTGTTCAAAACCTGTACTTCTTTTTTTTTTTTTAACATAACACAAAATGAATGTCCATGCTGTGCCTTTCTGTACAATGATAATGAACAGAGACAGAAGCTGCTAAAAGCAGCATAAAAATAACTGCCAGGGTTTGAAATAGAATAGTGATGACAGAATTTTCTCTTTTTCTAGGAGAAGAGAGACATTTTTACTCAGTATTACTATGTGCCTCCATAATCTTAACATTATGCTTTATAATGATATAATGTTTATAATGATTATAATGTGCTCATGGCTTTTACAGTGAAGAGAATCTGACATTATCTTATCTTTAAAAGTCATTTTCACTTAAATCACCAAATCTTACCCTACTACGGATCTGTAGCTCTTTTACGTAGCCCTCTGCAACATAACACTTGAGCTGAGAGACCTGAGAGAAGTGTCAGCCAGGCTTGGCAGACTTCAAAGCACGCTTATGTAATAGAATCCACCTAGTCTGACCCAAATATGTATTTTAGACAATACCAGTTTAGCTCATTTCTTCTCTGTGCCCTAAGAATTACACGAGGAATTGTATGTGATTAATGGATTGTGCCAATGTGTTTAGTGTTTGGTGTCTGTGAGCTGTTTTACTCTGGATCTCACATTCAGATAGTGATGATAGCATTTCGTTCAGAGTGTTCCGTATTTAGCTCGGCTCTTGTTCATGTTATAAAGCCTGCCAACGCTAACGGTTAGAAACGCACATCAGCCAAAAACAACACAGAGTATCTCCGTTTTAATCATTTGTGAATGAATTGAGAATTTAACCTACATTCCTACAACTTCTAGTTTACAAATTCTAACCCAGTCAGAAATTCAGCCGTTGTTTTTATGTTTGGTAGACCGTTCTGTACCATCAATGCATAGAGCAGTGTCATCTCAGGCTACTGCCGTTCTCCAGGCTCGCACCATTGAAAATGGTTGACCTAAGTTTGGCACTTGCTATTTGTAGCTCCTTATTACACAGGCTGAAAATACAGCCATGGAAAGATCTGTGTTTTACCAACCACACGCAGATATCTGCTTGTCGGGAATAGGAACATAAATGCTATTAATGTTTTTTTTTAACGCACCGGCGTTGGATGTGATTTGGTTTTGTAGTTGTAAAGCGCAGGTATTGTTGGGTTTTTAAATCAGAATTTGGATGTCAAATAAATCTGGGGTAATTTACAAGAGATTAGACAAAACGAAAACAAAACAAGAACCAAAGCAAGCTGTTTGACATTATTAGAACAGTGTATGACAGGGTGTTTTCCATCTTTGTACAGCGACTCAGCAAATGCAGGAGGTAATGTAATAGTGTTGTGGCAGTTTTCCAAAGCAATGAAGATATCAGCGGCCATTAACAATCATTCCTGCCTTCTCGGTCACATATTATAGTTTTATGGTTGCTTTAGCTCAGATTTACACCATAAATGAGCTTTCAAACTTGGATTTGTGTGCCTGTTATTCATTTACTCTTCATACATTGCATAGCAAAGCTTAGCTTGAGAGTGAATGCGTGTTTCATCTGATCAAAAATACAATGGAAACATAAATGCTTTTTATATATTTTGATTTATCATATTTAATCTAAAATTAAAATGTATTTTAAAATGTAATTGAGCCCTGTGATGCAAAGCTGAATTTTCAGCATTGATTACTTCAGTTTTATCAATTATAAAGGTTTAATATAAAGGATTAATTTCTTTTAAAATCATCTTACTAGAAGATGTTGCTGTAGAAACCTGTTTGGAAACAGTTGTGCGGTTATATCTGGAGATGCTAGTGGCACAGAGATGAATGTGGGACAGGTTATATTATAACATGACATAATATAACAATATTGTTCTTATTCTCTTCTGTAAATTAACAGACAATGCAAACGTTCTTGGACATGAATGCCACAGTAAAATGTATACATTTTTTTTCTCCATAGGCAGAAGAGAGTTTGTGCAACGACTGAAACTCGAAGCAGTTCTCAATGTGCACGATGGATGCGTAAGTCTTTCAAGTCTTTGTTTCACCTGTAATGAAGTCTCCAGTTGTGTCGGAGGCTCTCGCCCCCCAGCGCTCTCTTTATGTTGACTAATTTTTTTCCTTGATAAATGTGCCTGTAGGAGAATGTGCCTGTCTGGGTTATATTGTCTCAGGGGAATCAATGTGCTTGTATTGTGTCTGAGTATTGTGTGTGTGTGTGTGTGTGTGTGTGTGTGTGTGTGTGTGTCTCTTTCCACTTATCAGCAGCTCCTGTTCTTTATCTGTCAGTGATTTCAAACTTAAAGGCTGATAGGCGCCAGGCAGCCATTGGGGACATCATTTGTCAGTGCTTTACTGCTGGGACATCCGACAAAGCCCTACACTTTATTTTAATTGCAAGCCTTGCAAAAAAAAAAAAAAACAACCAATATAACCGTTAACAGGCTTTAACAGACTGGAGTTAGGTTTGAATTTGTTTGTACCAGTAAAAATGATTCTGCGTTTTACTGTTTTCTTGTAACGTCCTTCATACTGACTATAGCAGTTATGGTTAAGTAACCTCTGTGAGAATTTGTGACCTAAAGATGGGTAGAAAAAATAGCAGCACATTAATATGGTCTTCCAAGGGTATATAAAGCGTGTGACCTTTGTAAAGTACCCACTGGTAGATGCCGTAAATACATCTGATTGTGTCTTTGAATGCATTAAGTGTTCACTATCATTTAAATAGTTTAGTTTTTTTTTTTTTTTTAAGAATTATTTTATTTACGAAAAATGCACAGTAACGTTTTTTTTTTTTTTAGAATGTTTTATTTCAAATAAATGCCGTAATTTCTATTTATCGCAAATAAGAGTTTTTTAGATTTCTTCAGCAGCAAAACAGAACATTAAAGATATCTGAGAAAAAATATATATGTATTTTTAAATTAAATTTTAAATTATAACAGAATTTCACAATATTAAAGCTTTTGCTTAATTCCTGCTCAAATAAATGGGTAGCTGACATATCAATGTGTCCTAAATGTGAAAAAAATGAAAAAAACCTCAAACTGTTTGTGACTCTAAGTATGAAGATACAATTCTCTTATGTTATTTGTATGTTAACGTTTTTTGCTATGTCACACTATAGGACACAGTCCAATTTTTTATTGAATTACCCAAATAGTAAGCATGCAAGTTGTTCCAAACCTGTTTGAGTTGTCTTTCTTCTGTTGAGCACAAAAGACGATAGTTTGAAGAATGCTGATAACAAAACAATTTATAATAGCCATTGACTTTTCCATATTTTTCTGAACTATGAAAGTCAAAAGCTACCATCAGCTTATTTATAATATCTTCTTTTGTGCCCAACAGAACAGAATCATGTACAATTTTGTGTAAATGAAGGGTGGTAAATTATTACAGGATTATCTAATTATTTTAATAAACAGACTTTTATATGACCATTTAAAAAACAAAGGTTGCAGATGTAGATATCTAGATACTGTTAGCTAGTCTTTTAAATCTAGCTTTCACTTTGTAGGGGCTAAATGTATATTTATATTCCCATAAATTAAAGAAAAATATGTGTTTAACCATGAACCTAATTCTGTCTTTAAAAAAACATAGAATTTATAAAAGCTATTCCTATTCATGGAAATTTCTAAAAGATTCAGTTTATAAACAGTTTGTTTATTCTGTTTGATCACACGGCCATCCTCTAGTTGCTCTAGTTGATGTGAAAATCAGGACAAATGCACAGAAAACCTGCTGTGCATTTTTAACTGCAAGAAGAGGTGTCTTTTATCACCTGGCTTTGGGGTAACGTTTCAGGTTCCATTTTAGTCTGATTTGAAGCACACTCCCTGCGTTCACTAAGGACACGGTTCACGCTGCTTTCAGCGCTTGTTATTTTAACATGAATTGCATCTTACTACATCTAACACAATCTAATTCCATCTCTCCACTACACAAAGCAGAGCCGTAGAGTGAAAAGCGGAAGAGCAGAATGAGGGATAAATGCTTAATCCCTCCCAGTGATGTTATTTTAGAAAGGCAGAGGTCAAAGGAAATGGACCCTGTGTGATGAGGTTTGAGCTGCTCTAGAAAGAGGAGGAAAAGCGTGTATCAGCCTTGAGTTAATGAAATATTGATCGCTTGCTCTTAAAGGCACAGGCAACGCACACTACCTCAGTCCATTTCAGCTCTAAAACTTCAAAGCAGGATTTTATGTGATGGTTAAAATAATGATTATGTCAGTAGTTAGGTCTAGGTAAAAAAAAAAATTTATTTCTCCATTTTATGATTCTCATTTTTATTAAACAATATAGATTCTTAAATCCTGAATGTCTGAAGATACAATTAAAAAAAAAGACTACGACTTACCAAAATCCGTATTGTGTCTCATATAATGTATTTATTTAATTGTAACTTTATTATTAAAAACTTAATTGAGTGTAATTTGTGTTTGTATACAAATCAGCTCATTTTAACCTTCAATATTATAGGAATGTAGCAGCAACTGATTTTCTATGTATATTTTACATTATTAGTTGAGATTATTCGTTTTTTTTTCCCTTGAGAAAATTTGTCATGTCGTTTACTGTACATGATTTATATCAAGAGTAATCTATATTAAATTGAACAGAATCGAATCAAAATCTAGAATTTAATTGAATTGTGAAATTTTCTTCAAAAACCCAGCCCTATGGTGCTCTGTTAATGATGTCAACAAATACAAATGACTTCTGTGGAACACAAATGAAAAGTTCTTTAAAATCTCCTTTTGTGTACCAAGAAAGACATTTTTATATCCATGATGACAGCGTGTTACAGTCTGGTGAACTATTTCTTTAATCTCTTGATGGAGATATATGAAATTATGGCACAGTTTATTGAACAGATGAAATTAGCGTTTGGTGTTTTTCATCAACATTTGTGTTTCTTTTAAAGGTTAACACCATATCCTGGAATGAAACAGGAGAATACATCTTATCAGGTTCCGATGACACAAACTTGGTTATCACAAACCCTTACAACAGAAAGGTAAGATAACAACACAATTGCTATAAATAAAGCTGTATTTCACTTTAGTAATGTGTGCTAATGTAGGCATTGTTTTAAAATATTGGATTATTTTTAATCTCTGGTGTACGTATTGTTCTTAGAATATATTAAAAAACTTTAATTATCGGTGTTGGTGGATATTGGATATGATTTACATGCATGTATATAAAATGCCATTGTTGTTGTGTGATGCTCGTTTGAAGTTAATCTTTAACAAGTCATAATTAAATAACTTGAATAACTGTTAAAGGTATTTTTCATGCTGCCGTTTTTTAAATATAGTTTTACATTTGAAGTGCAACATTTAAAATAAACTATAGAATACAGATATATAATCCATAAATATGCTAGTATAATCCATTTATTAGTTAGGACAAATAATGAAAATGATTGTCATCTATATCCATTTATATCTGTCAGAAATTTCTAGAAAATAAATAAAAAATTGATGCATTGAGTTCTGATCATTCTAAAATGTTAAAGCTTGATTAAACCAACCCTGTGCAAATCATTGGCCTATTTGTTATTTTGTTCAGTTAATTTAAAATTAACATGCTGTACTTTTGTCTTAAGGTCAAGACGACTATTCGTTCAGGACACCGGGCCAACATCTTCAGCGCAAAGTTCATGCCCCACACTAATGATCAACAGATAGTGTCCTGCTCAGGAGATGGCATAATTTTCTACACACACACAGAAAAGAGCCAAGAAATCAACAGGCAGTGCCAGTTCACCTGCCATTATGGCACTGCTTATGAGGTACGATGTTATGTGAAGAGTGCAGTGAGAAGAAAAGCCACAAACAGGGATTGGTAATGTTTCCCCGTGTCAGCCGTGTCTTTGTTTGCAGTTGACACGTGGTGAGGTGGAGGTTGATGTCTCATATTTTTCTCTTTCTGTTTCTGTCTACAGATAATGACTGTGCCAAATGACCCATATACCTTCTTGTCCTGTGGAGAAGATGGTACAGTGAGGTGGTTTGACTTGCGGATGAAGACGAGCTGCACAAAAGAAGACTGTAAAGATGTAAGAACGTTTTGAATGTGTAGTAGATACATCATGAAACACTGCATGCCCAAAAGCTCAGGGGAGGATTTGCTGTACTGATCTGAGATCAGGCTCTCCTCCCACACCCTTTAGTCTCACCATTACAGCTGGTGAATGACACTGATGCAGAACCTGAAACACATTTTGAAGGAAGCGGTATCCGACCTTGATTTTTCAACCCACAGAGTGGTTGTGGTGAGGACGCTGTTAGCCTGAGGGCACAATTGCTTTCTGTTGCTATCAGAAGACATTTTTGTGTGAGGCTTAGACAACAAGCACACTGCTTGTAAGTGCTGTTTGGATCTCTGCTTGGGTTCTGCCAGTGGCAGGGCTTCAGCTGTTAAATAGTATTAAAATACAAAAGCAGGATTTTGAACCAATTCAAATAATAATAATAATAAATAATAAAATAAATGTCATGTAGTTGGATATCTAATGGCAAGGGTTTTTACCATTACTATTTTTTATAAAGATACTACTACAAGAGGTCCCTGAGAACCTATACATTTAACAACATATAATTATACCTTTACTGATCCGATGAAATAATATTTATGTATATCTATAATACTTTTATTTATTAAAGATGCATTCAATTGATCAAAGGCATAGTATAAACTATATACAATGTTGCAAAGATGTATGTTGCAAATAAATGCTGTTCTTTTAAACAATCCCGATTAAACAATCAAACAATCCTGATAAAATATATCACAGTTTCCACATTATTATTATTAAGCAGTGCAACTGTTTTTGAAACACTAGAAAAGAGCACCATAAATCACATTAGATTGATTTCTGAAGAGAAGTACAGTATAACTCTGATAACTGGAGTAATGGCTGATAAAAGTTCAGCTTTGTTATCAAATTACATGTTAACATTTATTAAAACAGAAAAGTTATTTTTAAAATTGCAATATTTATTTCGTTTTATTTATTTTTTACTGTATTTTAGATTGAATTAATGCAGCATTAGCAAGCACAACAGACTTGTAAAAAATGATTAAACTTTTTAACATTAGTGTACATTATTGATTATGTTCTCTATTATCATTATTGATTGTATTATATACTGCCAACCAATCATGTTTCTGAAGAACAGCTTTGTTTTTTCTGTTTGACCTTTGTGTTTGATTTAATAGTGTTTACTAAAGATTTCCTGATATATAAGTTACTATTCACATATTTATTCCTCTCTTCTTCTCTATGTCATTCCTTTTTTTTTTTCTGCTGTACCTTATCAGGACATTTTGATTAATTGCCGGAGAGCCGCTACCTCAATATCCATTTGCCCACTGGTCCCCTATTATCTTGCCGTGGGCTGTTCAGACAGCTCAGTGAGGATCTATGACAGAAGAATGCTGGGAACAAGAGCTACGGGTAAGAAATGATTCATGTTTAGCATTTCAGCCTTTTGTTCTTCTGTGTATCAGTTTCATGGAGGATCCAATATGTGTCACGTGATTTAATGATCTTTTATATTTAGCATTTGGAGTCAGATTTGGATCTGTGTCCTTTCTCTTTCGATGAGAGGTCTTAAACTCTCAGAACTCTATGAAGCGTTCTGTTCCTCCTTTAGCCCAAATTTTTAAACCATTCTTTAAAATGTTTTCTAAAAACTTTTTTTCTGTTTCATTAGGTAATTACATGGGCAGAGGGACGACCGGCATGTGTGTACGTTTTGTCCCAGCCCACCTGTCCACCAAATCCTGCCGCGTCACCTCTCTGTGTTACAGTGAAGATGGACAAGAAGTGCTGGTCAGTTACTCCTCTGACTACATCTACCTGTTTGACCCCAAAGATGACCAGGCCAGGGAGCTCAAGGGCCCTTCTGAAGAGCGGCGAGAGGAGGTAAGCAGATATCAGGTCTACCTGAGGTAATCTGTTGTCAGAGAAGAGGTTGCATTGATCACATCATTTAGATAGGAAGAGTTAAAAAGAGTAAAAAGCACAGCATGGTAATAGCGATTAGTGTTGAGAAAATAAAAATTTAAAGCACCATGTGAAAATATAGACACAGAGAAAGATGTGAGAGAGGATTTGTGTAGAGAAATAAGAGATTTTGCGTGTAGAGTAGTGGAATGATTCATGGCAAATTCATTAAATCAGTTGACCAGATCACAAGAATACAGTGTCTCTTGTCATTTTCACATTGTGAGACAGAACAAAAAGGAAAAACCCATGAATCTGCAACATAACACTTGACAAGACTACAACAGTTCTTGTGATATCAGCGCCACTTTAAAAATACCAACCAATATTTAACTATAGCATGGATAACTTGAGGTTTGTTTAATTTTACAGATCAAATGTTTTCATGCAGAATTAAAGGAACAGTTTTTTTTTTTTTTTTTTTTGCAAAAATTATACAATAACAAACCTTCAGGCCAATTTAAGATCTAGATAAATTTTTCTTCACTGACTCAACAGGTTTGGCGAAATTTAGCTTTGCATCATTTGCTCACCAGAGGATTGTCTCCAGTGAATGGGCGCCACCAGAATGTCCAAAGAGCTGATAAAAACATTACAGTAATTTTACAAGTAATTCAGATGGCTCCGGTCTAATCAATTTGTGAGGCAAAAACAAGACTTTATTGTCCTCTCTCATCAAAATCCACCAACATATTTGGGGTCTGTGGATTATTGTGGATTATTTCCATTGGTGAGTGAGTGATGTAAGGCTAAATTTCTCCAAATCTGTTCTGATGAAAAAACAAACTCATTTACATCTTGGATGGTCTGAGGGCTGAAAATGAATAAATTCTCAGCAAATTTTACATTGTGAAAAGACACCAGAAAACTACTTGTTCACTCTGAAGCATTCAGACTATCTATCATGTAACGAAATTGAATCCTTTTCGTGATTTATTAATCGCATAACACCATATCCTACTTTCGATTTGAATTCCATAATTTGCGCAGCCCTAATGGAAGTGGAGCCAGACATCTGAAAGTCAAGAGCGACTGGTCTGGGGGCGAGTGGGTGCTGTTAGTCTGTTCATGCCTAAAGCAAAATCTAAATAAAGGACTTTTGAAGTTCTTTGCTCTCTTGTCTCATGCACTCTGTATAATCCTCAGCAGTACTGCGCTTCAGTGGTGCAGTTTGAAATTAGTTTTGTAGAGGATGTCAAAGAGGATGGATCAAACAACATTGATGCTATGGTTTAGGATCTGGATCACTGCCTGCTGCAATGTTGAGAGATATTTCCTTGTTAAGACTTATTCTGGCCAGGAAATAAAAATATGCAGTAGGGAATTTTATATTTTAATACCACATTGATGTTGTGACAAATGCATTCAATGAGTAAAATTGTACAGCCACACAACATGCTTACATGAGCCTAAATATATTTTCAAAGTAGGACTGAGTGCAGTTTTAAGGTAAAGGAAGTTAGACATGCTTTGTGATTTGACATCGTGTACTAACCAGGCGTGATGCAACACGTTTCCAGCAACAATTATCCGTGATAGTGAATGTCCCATTTTTGATACCAGCGAAGACAATCACAGCCAATCCAACAGAAGCAAAGCATCCATGCAGATTCATAAACACTCATTTATTTGGTCGAAAATCAAAAATGTGTGTATTTTTTTTAACATACTGCCCATCTACATACTCTTTCTGTGTTGGGATTGTAGTGGTGAAATTTGCTGGGTCACCGCTCTGGTCCCTTCAGCTGTTGTACGGTGTGATCAGCTGTGTCCGGATCCCCCGTGATCAGATTCCTTTCCAAATAGAGGTGCAGACACATGCAGAGCTCCACAGCTGAGACAGAAATAGGCACCCAGTGCACAATGACTGCCAGCAAGAGTGAAGGAGCTCCTGTTGACTTCAATAAATCTTTGCTACAACACAAGGGTTTTACTCAATTTTTTTGCAATCAGTGAATGTGGAGCTAAAGCAATGTGAAATTGTTGAGGGCTTAGTGTGGTTTACTTGTATGTATGGCATTCAAACTCAGCAGCAGAGATATTGGAGAGGGGCCCTCTTAGGACCTATATGGTATAGTCTATTCATTAGATAGGGGCCCAACTGTGCAAAAATGTTTGCCAAAGGCCCTGCTGAGGAGATGTTGTGAAGTAATGTACTACAACTACCGATTAAATCAATCATGAATTCAAATTGACATTTTAAATTATTTTGTAATAATATTAAATATTTTTAAAGAGCCATTCTGTGTACTGCTGGTTTTAATTAAAATAAATTGCAATAAATCACCTTAACAGGCATGTGTCCTCTCCAGCCACTTAAGTAAAAAAAGAATAGCTCATTTTATCGCTCCATTTGAAGTGAAGAGAAGCTGCAGTGCTCATTATTAGATTATTTTTAGAATGAATGCATTGGTCTCTGATGTGCTTTGTTTGGTCTAATGTGGCTCTGTTAGAGCCGGTACTTGTCTTGTTAATGCACCCTAGCACCCAAAATAGAGTGTCCTGACTGACTGCGACGGTAAAAGTGTGAGAGTGAGGCACGTGGCAAAGTGGCCTCAATAGTTTATCCCATCAACATCCCAAGGTCTTTAATTTTTTTTCAGACCTCTTGTTGGATACGGAAACCACTTGACACATATTGTTTCAAATTGAGTGTTGCTTTTTAAAGGAATAGTTCAGCCCAAAACAAGAACTGAAAAGCTCATTATTTCCTTTCCTTCTTCAGTGGAACACACATTTTGAAAAAAAAGGTTTTTGTGCACATGAGGTAAATCTTTATGATGCTAAAGCTGTTAAAGTAATCATTATTGATGTACAGAGTTATATTCTTGTTCCTTACGTTGTAATTGTGCTATATTTTAACTTGGGTGGCACAAAGAGATATATACATTTAGTTTAATTTTACCTTATTATTGTAATATTAAAATATTACTTTTTTTTTTTAGCAAACAATGTAATGATCGGTGAACCCCCTTTAACACACCTCTGGTTTCAAACCATGATGGCAATTCTGCATTGTACTTTGCATTGTACAGTAGCCAAACCCTCTTTTACAATTATGAGATCTGCCCTCATTAAAATGCTTGTTGGTCATACTTCCTGCAAACATGCCGGACTAGATGATTCTAAAGTGATGTCAAGTCTCGGGGTAGAGAGTGTTATTTTTAGGGCGTGTGAGAGGTTTTGACCGTGACTGACAGCTTGTTGATGTGTCTTCCCACAGCTGAGGCAGCCCCCGGTCAAACGCTTGCGTCTGAGAGGCGACTGGTCGGACACAGGACCGCGTGCTCGGCCTGAGAGTGAGAGGGAGCGTGATGGTAAGATGAGAACATGCACAAATACTGGTGTCGCAAACACTGCAGCACGGATGGTCCATATACACTGAGGGCTCTGTTTACAAACACACTTATTGGGTGACTTGCACAGGGAATAGATCCACAGATATGTGTTCTTGTACAAATTGTGGATCTGTTTTGTTTAGTGTTTCTTTTATTCTATTTTGGACTAACCTACCTTGTATTAATACCTACTTTTTATTATACCTATTAGCAGCATTTCATAGTTAATCCATAATTTTATTTTATCTTTAGCCACTCACTGTCAAAAAGGTCTGCTATGCTTTAGACTTGTGTTAAAATGTTAAAGCATCTAGGCATTGTCTTCCATAGTTGTTTACCACAAGCACTTCAGCTCCAGCTGTCTCCTCCATGAACAGAGCTGTTGTCTGCACTGGCATTCTCCACCATGTTTTTAACGATCTGAGGCCTGCAGTCTCTGGTGTATCTCAATACATCTTTAATCTCCCTCAGTTCGTTTGTCTTTGAATATCAACAGCTTAGTTTGTCTAAGGGGAGCTTGTTATCTTTTCACAGGGATTTAGTCCAAAGACTGCTTTACTGCACTACTTCCTGGCGTATTGCTGCTGGCTCTTGATGCAGGCTTTCTGTGCTTCTGCTTTGTGAGCGGAATGATTTCGGTTCTGATCTCTTTTGATATTGATCATGAAGAAGTTTACTTTCTTCGCAGGAGAACAGAGTCCGAATGTGTCGCTCATGCAGAGGATGTCGGACATGTTATCACGCTGGTTTGAAGAGGCAAGCGAGGCCCAGAGCAGCAGAGCACGCCCTCAAACTCGGCCCAGAGGTATAACAGCCTGGATCCACACTGAATATGCTCAATGTACACAATGTTTATGAATATACTGATATATTCGTTACAAAGGTTTTTAGTATAGAAAGAAAATCTGTATATGTAAGCAGCAGTATACTATGGAAGCTTGTTTGCACCACTGAATCAAAAAAGGTAATTGTGACATAAATTTGCAGTTGTGACTTGCAGTTATAATAAAAGAAACTCAGAATTGTAAGATATAAACATTCAACTCTGAGAACATATCAGTGTTGTGATAGCAATTGCAAGTATTTGTCTCCTCATTATGAGAAAGAAGTCAGAATTGGCAAAACTAAACTCTGAATTGTAGGGGGGCCAGAACTGAGACACAAATTTGCATCCGACTTTATTTTTTTATATTTAAGTTTATATCTCACTATTCAGACTTTATAACTGTGAATTGTGTCAATTGTGAATTTATGATTCCATAGTATATTTTATGAATATATCGACAAACAAAACATACAGTTTGACCTCTCAGTAACAAAATACTGGTTATAATGATGTGGATATGTTTGCACAAGCCCTGTAATTTGGCATTCCAGTTTAGTCAAGCAAAGTTATAATGTTATAATCTAAAAATCTTCAAGGACCAATGGTAGTTTGAAGGTGTTAACAAACTTTTCTGAAACTTTGCTTTGGCAAGCTGTTTTGAAATCCATACAGTTTCTTTGGACCTGATTTAAATGACATCACACCAGACCATTCTTAATGGTTAATAGCTCTTCCATGTGATTTACATTGGCAATGCACAACACATTTAACTCTATGGAGACAATTTTGATCCTTTTCGTCAATAAACATCAACCATTGAATGGTGCACATATCACATAAAAGAGTCTAAATCATGTAATTCGAATGTTCTCTGTTTTTAAGAAAAACCTCCAAAAACTCCATGAATATAAAAAGTACTCTTAAATATTAAACTTGAGGTTTGATGATTTTCTTCCAGGTACGGCTGCTCGACCAGAGGGAACATCTTCAACCTCAGAAACACACACTCAGGCACAAGAGCCCACTGAGGTCTCAGCTGAAGG
The DNA here is from genome assembly GCF_018831695.1 of Puntigrus tetrazona. Lineage (NCBI taxonomy): Eukaryota > Metazoa > Chordata > Actinopteri > Cypriniformes > Cyprinidae > Puntigrus > Puntigrus tetrazona. Next base: position 16,730,219 of record NC_056707.1, on the reverse strand, counting down.
AGTGATAGAGATGGAGACGCCTTCTTCTGATCCTCCGCCTACACCTGCTGCTCTTCCTGCACCTTCAGAGCCTCTCCCCAAGTCTATCTCCTCCTCCTCCTCCTCAGGCTCCTCCTCCACTGTGACAGCTCCTGCCCCGACCAGCTCATCCTCCCTGGAGAGCGCTGCTTCCTCCTCTCTCCTTTCATCCCCAGACACAGAGCAGAAGAGCCAGGATGAAGTTACGCCTACTCCCTCGGCTACACCCACTCCTTCAGCAACACCCACCCCATCTAGAGAGGCAGCTTTATCTGGTAAGTCTGTCACTGTTTGCAAAACACTGAAGAGTGCATTGATCTTTAATATGAGACAATGGCAAAGTTTACATGCACATAATGTTCCATTTAATGTCCATATAATATGTTAAAAACTTTTATTTAAAAATACAGCCGTTAAAAAGATGTTTTTGTTCACATATACTACTGCTGTACAAAAATTTGAGGTCAGTAAGATTGTGTTTAAAAGAAATTATTTGGCATATTAGAACGATTTCTGAAGCACTGAAGTAATAGCTGCTTCAGTTTTTCCAACACAGAAATAAATTACATATTAAAATGTTTAAATATTTCATTTTAACATATTTTGCAATATAATTGTTTTTAAAAACCGAAGTAGTGGCTTAATTCCAAGCATATGATCATATTCCAGTAGTAATCAGAATTTTCTTGTGCATGTAAATGCAGTCATTGTATCTCTGCTACATAAAGACAATGCACTTATAATTAACTTTTCGAATCATATTCATTTCATTCCATTTATGTAAGTGGTCCATTTAGTATGTCTGCTTGCTATACATCTTTCAGCCATCCAGCTATGCATTTTCTTTTCTCAAGACCTATGTTTTGACTGATTGTTGTCTTTAAGTGAGGTTTGTTTTTTGAATATTATGGGCCTGCAATGAACAATCACATAAACAGAGGCAAGATGTTACATGTAGTGTCTTTATATCGAATGACAAACCCCTCCTTTTTGCTCATCGTGCCATTGCAGGCAATTTTATGCATGCATTTCTGTTCATGCCCATAAAACGTGTGTGGACGTGTGAGTGTAATGAAAGCTTTTTTTTTTTTAATTTTTTTATGATGGGTGATGAAACCCAGCAGTCTTGTCTGACATCACTCAGCCTACAGCTTCAATCATTAATTTGCTCTTTTCCCCAGCATTTCTCCTTATCTATGATTTGCCTCTCTTCTTTTTCCCCATCCCATCCATTTCCCCATCCTGCTCTTCTCTCTCCCTCTGACCCCCCACTGTCAGAATATGGTCCTCGCAGGCTGCCGGTAAGTTTAGTGTGTAGACGTTTGCAGAGGCTGCTTCTCCTGTCTGACCCCCCAGGACAGGGCAGACGCTCAGTCCCTTCTGTTCCCGTGACCTCCAGCACAGAGAGCTCAGCCCAACAGGCTGCTGCTGCTGCTGACGCAGGCTCCCCTGCAGGTTACCATCTCTTCCCAGCCTGCATCTCGTTTACCCCGCTCTCCTTTAACCTCCTGACCCCTCTGGCTGCCTGTTTCATGGCTGTCCTGGTTTGCTGCTGCACCTCTGGCTATGGAGTGTGTTGCTCTTCCTCTCTGCCACTCAGACTTGCACACATCTAACCGCTGGTCATTCATGCTCACATTCACATTCAGCTCTGCTCCAAAACCTAGTGAGCTGCCCATCTGACAGACCCCCCCCTATTTGATTTATTAAAATGTAATTTATTCCTGTGCTGTATTTTTAGCAGCTATTACTCAAGACTTGCTACTTTAGAAATCATTCTAATATGCCGATTTTGGTCAAGAACCATTATTACCATTAACAAAAACTGATGGTCTTTTTAATTTTTTTTTCTTTTTTGTGAAAAATGTTATACAATATTCAAAAGCATTTATTTGAAATAGAATTTTGGTAACAATGCAAAAACCTGTATTGTTACTTTTAAACAATGTAATGTTTTCTCAGTTAATAAATGTTTTAAAAATAAATGTAAAAAAAAACAAAAACTTTTGAACCCTTATGAATCATATACTGACTATTTGGACAAATTGACTCTATAGATAAGCGTCTATATCAAATGCATCCTTATTAAGGGCAGGGCTTTAGAATCTAGTATTAAGTGAGGCAGCTTACTAGATCTTGAAACAGAGCTCAGATATCAAACGTGCATATACTGCCATCTGTTGATTGATTCATCTGAAATGCAATCATATAATTACACACAAAGCTGGTTTGTACTGTTTGATGTGGGCAGTTTTTTCAGTCTCCAATTTAAACCTTGAGCATTGATCCACTTTTATATTGTTCTTTTCATACCTTCTCTTTGCAATATTGTGCAAAATACTCCTTAATGCTACCAGCGAGTGTGAACTTTTTGTAGACATATATGAAATGGTTGGAGGCGAACCGAACATACATGTTGTTTTTTGAAGCCAGACACTTAAAGAAAAGTTAATTTTATTCAGTATTAGTATTAGTTGATTCCGCAACATCCTAACATTATATTTTGCTGGGTATTCGCAAACTCTCTCCAAAAATAAATGGCTTCTGGTTGCTTTGTCGCTGCAAGGCACTGTCAGTATGGGTCTGGTGTCTGAGTTTCTGCCACCATCAGTCTGAAAACCTAAAATACGAATTGCTGTGTGACTTGCTTATTCTGCCTGAAAGTGAATACTGCATTAAAGAAGGCTGTGCATCAGTTTGTGCATCAGTTTGTGATAAATTGTGCTCTTTGTATACCTCCTGGATGTCATTCCAAGTTTCAAGGAACGGCTTACTCAATTTGTAACCCTTGGCTTTGTGTTTTTAATCCAAAATTCAGCCTCTTTGACTCATCTTTACAGAGTTTTGTGGCTTTTCAGTTTGTTGTGGGAAGGTTTTGTTTTTGTGCCCTGCCTGTGCTGCAGTGTGTTTCCTGAGGATTTAGTTCTGCACTTAAATGTTTGTACTGGCTCTTGTTATTTCAGTTGTTCAGTACATTTTATTTTTGTTTCAGATTCTCCCTCATCTGTGGTAAACAAACAGCTTGGATCCATGACTCTGGATGAGGAGCAGGGTGCGTCCTTTCTTCTTTTTTTTTTTTTCCCCTTCTCCTTTTGCTCAATTTTGTTCAATCCTTTGCGTCTGAGATCTGTACATTTCTGATTGAAGCGGCTCTTGTCCTCATCCTAAGAAGAGTCAACAGACGTGTCTCTGGATCAACAGAGAAACTTCAGAAAGATACAGAGGCTTTCTTTCAATCATTCTCAGTCAATGGACATGCTTTTTCTCCCCTTCTATGGGGCCGAGTTCATATCAAGCTCATCTTTCAAATAACATCCTGAAACAAAGTTCACTGTTTTTCCCCTCTCTCTCTAATGAGCTCACTCTCTGTGAGACTGATGTAGGCTTGTAACATCAAAACTTTGCTTAAAGGGGTCATATCACAATTTTTAATTGATAAGTTGAGTAAAGCATTTATTATTAAAATGTTTGAAACATACTAGTAAGTACAGATCAAGTGTCCAGATCCAGATCAAAATACTATGTAATGAAACTAAGCTAGAAAAATATTTAGAATTTTTTTTAAAATATTACGAAAAATGTCTCACCAAGGCCAAAAAAGTAAGAAAAGAACAGTATTATTGTGAAATATTGTTACATTTAAAAAATAACAGTTTTCTGTTCTTACATGTAGTTTATTTTTGTGGGAATATTACTCTAGTCCTCAGTCTCACATATTCCTTCATCCTGATTGAAAATACAGATTTAAGTTTTTGTATTTGTTGTTTTGTTTAATTATAAATTAAATAGTTTATAACAAAAATGTTTATGGTATGATATGAGTTTAAGTATGATATGACTCCTTTTAAATGACTTCGCTATTCAGCTTTGGATTATGGAATGTTTCCTGAAAACCATGAAAACAAGCAGATATTTCTTCTTTACGGCAGTCATCTTTTCTCCATGTCCATACTGGTGCCTGTGATTTTTCTTTTTTTTTTTTTTTTTTCTTTTCCTCCTCAGAACAGGAAACCTCAAATCCTTACTACTTTCACTTGCGCTGTGCTAATTCTCTTTGCTTTGAGCTAACTGCTTGCAATTATTGAACAAAACTCTAAACTAATTTGTGTAGCCTGATGTCTATCTGCACGGATCACTTTGACACATATTCTTTTTTTTCCTTCTTTTAATTTTTGTAAACATTAACTATTAAAATCTGAGTCTGCTATCTGTGCCATTCTGAAACGAGGCATTTCTCAGTACTGTGAAAACTGCAGAAAAGCTGGTGCATTGTTTTGGTATTGTTTTATTTTAGTATCACTTAGGCATCCCTACTTGGCAAGATAATTGCATTCAAATATTTCAGAAAAGCTACTTATGTGATTAACTGCAGTTGTGACTGATGTGATGTTCCTGAGAAAAGCACTAACGCTAAAAGTCAAATTTTACATCCCACCTTCCTTCTGTCTTCCCTGCAGGAGGTGCAGAAGCAGCGGGACATGTATCCAGTGATCAGAGTACAGGTGTCAGTGAAGCTTCCCCAGACACTACAGAAACTGTGCCATCCACATCAGCACCTTCACTTGGCAACAACAGCGGGAGCAGCAGCACTCCTCCAGGGCCCGCGCGGACCGGCACAGCAGAACCTGTCCTTAGTCTGCACTACAGCACTGAAGGCACCACCACTAGCACCATCAAACTGGACTTCACAGATGAGTGGTGAGTGACCAGAGAATCAGCTTGACCTCAGTATACAAATCACACCCACAAGACCTTAAGATGCCTGCTATATAATTTATAATTTTATAGTTTTGTTTTTTTTAAGTGTACCAAAAAATGTTGTACCAAAAACGTTTTGTGTATGTAAGGTCCTGAATTTGAAGTATACATTTGTCATGTTTTCTCTGTGAAATAAATCATTTTGTTGTTAACCTATAATTAAAAGCCATTTTCTTAATTTAGAGAAAGCTAAAATAAAACGAATATTACTTAAAATGAATTTTAAATGAATCAGTTTAAGATTGTTTAAAAAAACATGTTAGAATCTTGCCATGGCAATTAACTGAAATAGTGTGCTAAAACTAAAAATAAAGTAAAATTGAAAACAAAACTTATAAATAAAATAAAAAATAAATACTAGATTAAAAAATTTAACAAAAAAAATGAAAATGAGAGAAACAACAATGAAGATGAATAAAATCACAAAAGCACATTACAAAATGACTAAAACTAAAATAACACAAAAATATAAACACTATAATATGTTATTATAAAATAGTAACACATCATTATAATATTATAATTCAAAATAATAATAGATACTATAATAATATATGAATCATACGTAGACAAGTCACATGTCAACTTTGTGAATATAAAAACAAGTTCTAAAACCAGTTTAGAAAAGGTCCATTCCTGTGAATAGCAAATGATTCTCTGAAATTCACTCCTTTATTTAATTGTAATTGTTTAAGGACAGCATTCATTTGTAAGAACAAATCCCTAACCTTGTTTTGTTTGACTATACACAGGAGCAGTCCGGCTTCCAGTGCCAAAGGCAGCAGTGTAGGACAGAAGCCTGGGGAGATGGGTGAGAGTCAGACCAGAGAGGAGGAGCCCACAGGTCAAACCTCAGAGAAAAGTGAGTCCACAACCACATGCCGGTTGCTTTAGAATTTGCTTGACTTTCGAGGTTAACTTAACATTTCTCTCATTAACAGCTTCAAACTCACCCTCAGAGAGTCAACCTATATCCGATGGGGGCAAAATTGCAGACGGTGGCACGGAAAAGGCCTCCTTCAGCTCTCAAAACAGCACGCCTCTGGCAGCACCACCAGAGGGCCTGTCCCCTGAAGACACGGCTCACTCCAGCGCTCCATCAGAGGAGCTCCAGGCTGCTGGTTCGGCGGAGCTGAGCGAGCGGTGCAGGAGGAGCGAGACCGCTGGAACGGGTGGCCAGGGTTCGACTCAACCGCCCCGCAACCAGGACTCTGACGACAGCGACGACGACCCCATCCTTATCCCTTCAGCCAGGTACAGAGGAGGGCAGGGACAGAGGTATGGACTCTCGTCATGTCAAGATGTTTAATGATGCAAATCGTCACAATGTGTAGGCAAATGAAATGACAGACGGGAAGTCCCATAAAACATGAGAACATGAACTAAAAAGTCATAAGTAAAATGCTACTCTTCTCATTAGATTTAATTACAGAGGATCAGCTGTAGGTGATAGGATGATAAGGTACTGTAATGTTTCTGAGATGAACACTAATATAATCTAATTGCAAGGATTTACTTTTCATTAACACGAAATTCATATTGTGTGGCTGTGTAAAATATGCTATTAATTATATTAAACGTGTGTGATTTAGTAGTTCATATTAACTATATTTCTGCCTAAGAGTATGCAAAAATGTTTGCATAATGACCCTTTGGTTAGTTACTAATCAAGTGAACTAATTTCATGCATGAATTTACAAGTTACCTTAGGTATAGTTGTTTGGACTTCCAGAAATATTCAAATTAAAAAATAATAATAAAATCCTGCCTGATATTCTTTGAACAGAGAAAAAAAAAATTATTGAAATAGAAATCTTTTTTATAAGATTATAAATGTCTTTAATGTCTGTTTTGATGCATCCTTATTGAACAAAATGTTTTCGTTTCTTTAAAAAAAAGATACAGATAATGTCAAAAAACTGAGCTTCCACAGCTCAATAGAGACATCAGTGATTCATCAGATTCTCTCAATAAAACTTTTCTTCTCTTAAAGAGACTGTTAAAAAATACAGCTATGACTAAATTAAGTCACACTGTAATGAATTATCAGCTATTGCTAATGAAACATCAGAACCACATCATTGTATGAATTTAACATGCACATAAAAGTTAATGCAGTTACTGTTATGTCATGAGAGCCGACATTGTCTGAAAAAAATATATTTAGATCAAATATGATCTCGCACAATCCTGTAAGGCTCTGTAAAACTGTTTTACCATCTTAGACTTATATTCTGTTGAGTTGTGATGTGTTTTGTTGCTGTGCGTAAATGATTTTTCATGAGCATTGCTCTGCATGCTCTGTCTCTCATAGACGCTCTGCCGCGGCTCGGATCCAGGAGCTGTTCCGCAGAAGAAAAGAACGGAGAGAGATGGAAGAGAGTGAGACTCAGAATATCAGGAGACCCTCTGTCAAGATGATGTACAAGGGCCATCGCAACTCCAGGACCATGGTACGCCTGTTTCTTGTCTAGTGCATTATTGTATACAAAAAGCAGATTTCTGTCACTTGTTAGTTCTATTACAACATAATCATGTAAAAATTAAAAAAGAATTTCCATATGCTTCACTTTAATGACCTGAACGTGCATGTAGATTAAGGAGTCGTGTTTCTGGGGGAATAACTTTGTGATGAGCGGTTCGGATTGCGGCCATATCTTCATCTGGGACAGACACACAGGAGAGCACCTGATGCTGCTGGAGGCCGACAACCATGTGGTCAACTGCCTACAGCCTCACCCTTATGATCCCAGTAAGGAAAAAGATACCTAAAAACAGACACGTGAAACATTTTGGATAACATCAATTGGTCTAATGGTCGTTTTTTTCTTTTTTAACAGTTCTTGCTTCATCTGGAATTGACTATGACATTAAGCTGTGGTCGCCTTTAGAACAGTCACCGTCATTTAACAGGGTCCTTGCTGAAGAGGTATGAGCAATGTTTTCTGCTTAATTCGCTGACGAATGTCCTGTTTTGACTCTTCAGAATGAATTGTTTTTGATATGTAATTCAATCCCCACTAGATGGCATTAGAGTATTGAGGTTGTGCAAGAAAAGTATCTGCTTTTATAGAGGAAAATGCATAAAATAGAGGCTTTTGGAGGCAGTTTCTTTGCTGTTGCTATAGGAGTTAAGTGTTGGCAAACCCATGGATTTAATCTCCTGAGGTGTTTGTGTTCTGTAGGTGATTGCTCGTAACGAGTTAATGCTGGAAGAGACGAGGAACACCATCACCGTCCCTGCTTCCTTCATGCTCCGAATG